>NW_024873096.1:951-6369 GCF_018340385.1 Cyprinus carpio | reverse complement strand
TTGTTTGATCGGCCTTTCTAGAGTTGAGAGAGATTAAAGAGAAAGTTTCACCCAAAAATGAAAAATGTCATAATTTATTCAAGATTTTCCAAATTCAGTCCCTTGATTCATAATTTCTCATAAGCTTGATTTGTAAAATTAGGATTTGGTCTAAATGAGAGAAGAATTAATGATTATTTATAATTTGAAAACTTACATATAAAATAAGCTACCAAAATAAACTCTGGTAAACTACAGTTTGAAACAAAACATATTGACTAACAGTTGCTATGAAAATGCAATGACTTTTAGGTAAAACTAAAACTAGAATTAAAACTACATGAAAGACTCAAATGGCCTACAATGTGACTAAGGGACTATTTAAGCATTTTTAAGTCTCAAGACTAAAGACTAAGACCTTATGATCAAAAAACGCATGCCAAAATTAACACTGCACTCCCACTTCACATACTCTGATCTGAGCATACATGCTGCGAGAGGAACTATGCTTACTCACAGTGAGGCAGGCTTTACTAACAAGATGCGCCTATATAAAATCACATTAAATTTTTTGTTCCAAGCCCTACTGGAATAGTAATTTCATTCACATGTGTTTTCATAAACACAAAAATCCTTTCTGGTTTACAATTCCACCATAAAAATGATAAAATGTTAATTATTCTAGCTATTTGTGAGAAAAGAGGCTATCACTTGATCCACTCAACCCACAGGATCCTCACATCACGATAGCCTATTAGCCAAGGACAGCTTCTTTTATGTTTATAGAACATTGACATAATGAAACAGGAGGAGATGTTTGAATTTTCTCGCAAAAAACCTACCTGTACTATTCAAATTAGTAAACATTATTATAAGATTACCGTTGTGAATCAGGCTGATGAGGTAAGGCAATAGATTTTAACACTGGCTGGTTATGTACTTGCTCAAATATTGCTTTTGGATAATTTTTTAGACCAAAAAAAAAACTTCGGGACTGCAGCTTTTAAAAATCAGAATTGATATTATTGCGTCCTGCACTAATGGCACACGGCTGATATCTTCACCTGCTGAAGTTTATTTACATTATTACCTGAAACAGACAGTGGCATTAAGTACAAAACCACCCATAGGAGAACTGAAACCATTAAAGGAACATCCATGTCGATCAGTGATGTAAGCCCTCCAAACAAATTTTCTAATTAAAAAAAAAAATAATTTAAATTATATAATGGTGTGTGGCTCCTTGCTTCGTGATGAGATAAATGCCAGACAATAATCAGACAGGGCAAATCTTTCACAAGCACTATAACTGTTTTATTATTAAAAAAAAAGACCCTGTTGATGAATTCTGTATAAGAGTGTCCTACCTCTTTCTCTCCCTCTCTTCTTACACAGTAGTGCGGTAGATATGGTCTTTGAAGGCTGGTAGCAGAACCCATGTGCCTTCTTATTAGGTATGGTCTCTCAATGAAGAAGTGATGTTTCAACAGGTGCTCTGTAGAGGGGCGGCTGGTTTTTTGTAATTGCTTACTAGGACAGGTTTCAATAAGTGAAGAACTTCATTGGACCTTGGAAATGGGAAGAGATTAGAGAGGAAAAGCAAAGTCTGGGTCTGGTAAAGGGGTATGGTTGTAATTCACCATTGGCAAATGGATTTTTAATTGAAATAGGCTGTCTATGTAGTAAAACAGACATTTTTTAGTAATGCTAAAACTAGAGAAAACAGTGAAAAAGGGCTTTGGTGAAAATAGGTAGGAAAACTTCAACACCCATAAAACACTGGACTCAATCAGACTGTCTGTTTGCAGGGACACAAAAATGCAGAAGTAAAATCTGCAGTTTCAACAAAAAGCCCTTTAAACTTTCAAAAGTCACGTGAAATGGCATTGACATCATCCAGGCAGAAGTTTCTTGGGTGGAGAGGTCGGTAAAGGTGGGGTAGGGTAACAGAAAAAATATAATATCACATTGCTCATTTACTACAACTACTGACATGGGAAACACAAAGAAAAATGTACACCTTGCTCATTTATATCTTACACTACTGACATTGGAAAAATTCCTAAAAGCTGATTGAAAATCCTTTAATGTTAAACATCCAAAAGTTTACCAGAACCAAAACAACCAAAAGATTCAGAGATTATCTGAGGTACCTTGTACATACAAAGCAAGACCTCAAAATACTTTTACCATACCAAAATTTTGTTATGTGGCATATCATTTAGCTCTCCTGTAAGGCTGACATAGTACTGCTATTGTCAACTGTGACACTTAGACGTGAGAATAAAGAGCTCAAAGAATCGACAATGGCAGCCAATGTGGCTTTCTCTAATGTTTGCACTTTTGTTATTGCCTGGTTAGTTTAGGGTTTAGGGGTTTCGTGTAGGTGGGATGCTATTTTATTTCAGCGGCTCACCATTAATCGTTGTAGCGGCACCACAGGGAAAATTTCACATTGAAAGTAAAGAATGTGACTCATAAATTATAAAAGAGAGGAAAAAAAGAATGGAGTTTCCATGATTATAAAAAAGAGATGGGTTTTCTGTGACAGAAAAATCTTGTAACATCAGGGAATCACAATGTGGCTCTTCTGTCCTGAGTAATTTATAATTAAAAATAGTATAAAAAAAATACAAATACAAAGAGGGAAAAAAAAATAAAAATTTGCAGGGGATCGTCGTCTCGTCCCAATTCTTTGACTTGAGCCGTGGAGGGAGGCATTTCTGGGAATAAGGAAAAAGGGCGCGCATCGGATGCATGTCCCATCAGAGCTGCAAAAGAGAGATGGGAAGAAAAGACAAAAAGTTGTCCAATATCGCACTTTAACCAAAAATAAACAAACACTTAGAGGGATACTCCCCACCCCAAAAATGAAAATTTTGTCATTAATCTCTTACCCCCATAGTCGTTCCACAACCCGCTAAAAGCTCAGTTAGTCTTCTTAACACAATTTCACATACACACAAGATTGCGCGGTTTATTAATAAATAATCAAAGCTAAATACATTCTCTTAGAAAACAGCACATCCTTGTGGCGCTTGGAGAAGACACAGAAGAGCATACAGCAGATACGGTGATGTGGGATGGAGCACAGGGGAGACCATTGACAAGGGATTGTGAAATAAGAAGTAGTTATTTTTTGTTTTTCTTTGCTACAAAAAGTGTTCCCGTCACTTAATATAACACCATATGCATGCTCTAATGGCGAAGATGGAGTATTTTGGCGATGGACTTACATACCTCTGCTCGACCTTGACACTGTTATTTACTTGGCAGTCTATGGGACAGTCTCAAGCCTCACGTTTACTAAACCAAAAATATCATAAATTGTGTTCGAAGACGGAGAATGGAGCTTTTACGGGTTTGGAACGACATGGGGTGGAAGTGATTAATCAAACCTAAGCCTATAGTTCGGCCCTTGGCCGACATTGCTGTTTCCTCAGCCCGGAAGTCCGACTGGAGGCTGTGTCTTTTTTCTCTCTGTCTCCGCTTCCTAATTACACAGCTGCTGTTGCATGCCCCAACATTAAAACAGTTCAGTTTTTGGTTTTTGTTACCGCAAAGTTATATTTTCTTATTATTTCATTATTAATGCATTTAGAAAAATGTTGGAAAAAAATTTTTTTTTGTTAAATTTAAGTTTTTCTCTTCTTTTTTTTTTTTGAGTGACGACCAAAGCGAATAGCAGCAGATTGCCGAGAGTAATCACGTTTGATCAATTTTAGCCTTCTAAAATCATCATGACTTGCTAAAAAATCTGTTAGATAAAGAAAACAAAGCATAGTTACAATGTTAGTTTAAACATTTAAAAGTGCGCCAGTTAGGCGTATTATCTTAAGCGTTTGTGTGTGGAAGTGGAAGCTGATGCGTGCTGATTAATGCACGGAGGCGGCCAGTGTGATCCGCGTTATTCTGTGCTTCATAACAGGTGGAAACAACTTGACGGCCGTAATTTTTTGCTAATTTGAGATGAAAACTAATATTTCATCGGGCACAGTAAATGGTGTATCCACGTATTTTTGGTGTGTGTACCACATGAACATCAAACCAAAACATTGTGCTATTGTAAAAGGCAGGAGAAAACAAACTGCTTTCTGCCTGGCATCTCTGTTTGCTGTGAAACAGGAACATGTTGAGCTCAGGCTAAAATGCAAAGCTTAAAAAGCAGGCGCCCAGTTTAAGCTTGGCCATGCATCAATCGAAAACTAGTTGTTTATACTTCACAATATAAGCTATAGAATACTATGTAAGACTGAAACCCATGAAGAATTTGTAATGACAGATGAGCGTTTATAATGTTGTTTATAATGTGTAATGTAGCTGGATTTATGTTACCCCATTATTTGTTTTAGATTTAGCATGTCCATTTCAGACTGATCACAGAAGTGTGACTGATTCTTTCCAACTGGTGGGGTTGGGGTTTGGGGGGGTTAGTTCTGGATAGTTGTGGGTGTTGAACATAAAGGTGTGTATGCTTGCTCTGTCATATGGCGAGTGTCTAAGCGATTCAAACTTGCCAGAGGCAGGTTTTAGGCAAAGATTTCTGTTTCCAGACAAAGGCCTTGTTTGGTTTAGCTTTTGCAATTTTGCAATGGCATACAGAGTCTTACATACAATATAATATGACTGTTTTTCTGAGGAGACATGAGGTTGCCTATGAGTGACAGCCAAAGAAAATGGCTGAAAGAGATGTGTGTATGACAAAGAGACCAAAAAAAGTTTGTTCTTAATTTAATATGGCTGCTTTACTATTCAGTTTTGCACTATTTTAATGTAAGCTGCAGTCGTTTGGCCAATACAAAATGTAAAAAATATATTGCAGTAATAAGAAACTGCCCTGAGACTTTCATGTACTGTGGCTATCATTTTAGTTTATTGATGGGCAAGTTCCTGTGTTTACGGGACAGACATTACGTCAAACCCTGAAATATAAATCCACAGAATGTATTCATTAACAATATATTGAATAAAAGTATCCGTCTACGATGTGTTTTATCTGCTGTTTTAGATTTAGGAAATACACATGCCTTATGGACAACAAAAAAAGACCCGAGTTTTTGGGAGACAACATATTTTGTAGACTTTTTGTGATCAATGCACAAACCAGAAACAACAATACTGTATCTGCAGAATGGAGAAGGGTTAACTATTCTCAAAACATAAAATGTTATTTCATTTTCCGTTTTTGTGTTTCAGAGGAAAAATCTATGTTAAGGATGTGTCATCTCTCCGTTATGGACTGTTCTGAAATCTATAAAATGCTTTAAAAACTTTTACAGAGATGTCTAGAGGGTATTTTATAGGGCTGCCCCACACATAAGATTTTTCTAGTTACTAGTAGTAGTTTATTTAAGTAATTATTCAACTAATCTCACGTTTATATTAAATTAACACTCTACTAATCCATAATGAGCCTTAATATATTCCACGCACAAGCGT
>NW_024873096.1:0-309 GCF_018340385.1 Cyprinus carpio | reverse complement strand
TATATATATAGTCTGCAAGATGAAATTCAATGTGCTGACTCTCATGTCCACAGGAGATTCTCCACAGGAGTATTTGATTTCGTTTTGAATTGGTTCGTTTAAAAGTAGACATTTCAAGCTTTCTGCAGATAGGCCTATATTTCTCATGTATGTAAGGCACCGCAGTTTTAAGTTATTTCATTATCAGGAAAAAATACAAAACATGATCGCGAGAGTGCCTCCCTGTCATGCGTCCGCATTAATAATTTTCCGCACATACACTTGAATTTAACACTCAGCATTTATAGACATTCTGAACTCTATTGAGGT
>NW_024873095.1:47016-57325 GCF_018340385.1 Cyprinus carpio | reverse complement strand
AAGGAGGTAAACAAGATTGATTTTAAATATTTAGAAAAAAAAATCTAGGCTAATACAAGCTCCAGTTCTCAAAAAGTCCCAGGAACCAATTTTCATTGTTATGTGTTTTACTTGCCGCTTATTCAAGTGTGATTTAAACATTTTTAGTTTTCAGACCTAACCACCGCATACCTTTTTTTTTTGCTCCAAAAACACAATCATGTTACATACATTGCTGCTCCCAAGATTATTATCGCCCAGTTTGTGCTGATTACAGTGAGATTAGACTTTAGCCATTTATATATTTATACGAAACTGAACAGAAAAGCACAGAATGTAAGGGCCATGACAAAACTTCTCCAGGCCCCCAAAATACCCTTAGCTCCAGGATGGTTAACGAAAAACTAAAGGCATCAACAATTTTGACATTCCCACCATCACAGCAGTAATGACTTTAATGAACTACTTTACTTCTGAAGTCAATACTATTAGAGATAAAATTGTAACCATGCAGCCATCAGCTACAGTAATCACATAAGACAGTGCACTATAATCCCCTTGAGGAACAGTTCCACTCATTCTCTCACTATAGGAGAGGAAGAATTGTATAAACTTGTTAAATCATCGAAACCATCAACATGTATGTTAGACCCTATTCCATCTAAGCTCCTAAAAAAGAGGTGTTCCAGAAGTCACGAGATCCTCTTTCTCCGACTATTATTAATTCCTCATTGTTATTAGGATATGTCCCCAAAACCTTCAAACTGGCTGTTATTAACCTCCATCAAAAAAACTACAACGTTGTACTTGACCCAAAGGAATAGTTAATTATTAGACCGATCTCGAATCCCTCCTTTTTCTGTCCAAGATACTAGAAAAGGTTAGTATCCTCACAATTATATTTCTTCTTAGAGAAAAATGGGCATCTGTGAGGATTTTTTTGTCAGGATTTAGACGGAACAACAATCCATAGTACTGAGACTGCTCTCCTTAGAGGTACAAATGAACCTGCTCTTATCATCTGATCGTGGTTGTATCTCTCTATTAGTGCTATTGGATCTTAGGTGCTGCGTTCGACACTATTGACCACACTATTCTTTTGCATAGACTAGCAACACTTTGTTGGCATTAATGGAAAGTGCATTAGCATGGTTTACCAATCGTACTTATATGACCGCCATCAACTTCGTAGCAGTGAATGAAGAGGTATCATTAATCGTTCACAAGTGCAGTATGGAGTACCTCAAGGCTCAAGTACTAGGGCCGTTCCTCGTCTCAGCTTTAAACATGTTACCCTTTGGAAATTATCAGCAGGAAACATGTGTGTAGCTTTTCACTGTTATGCTGATGATACTCAGCTCCTATATTTCTTCGCGGCCTGGCAAAACATACCAATTTTCCTTAGAGACGCCGCTCTCTATTGCCATTTATTAAAACTAACCATGCATTTTTTTCCATCTCAAAAAATATATCTAAAATTACGGCCTATGCTCTCAATGTCAAATCGCAGAAATGTTAATCCATGGCGTTTATGACCTCAAGGTTAGATTTTATTGTAATGCTCTATTGGGTTGGGTGTTCTGCACGCTTAGTAAACAAACTACCAGCTAGTCCAAAATGCAGCAGCTAGACGTTCTTACTAGCAACCAGGAAGGTATGATCATATTAGCCCGGGTCCTTCAAACACTGCACGGGCCTACCCTATTAAAACATCGTATAGATTTTACCATCTTGCTTATTAACTTATAAAAGCCCTGATGGTTTAGCACCCTCAGTATTTCAACGAGCTTCTTGTTACACATAATAGTCTCCCTCCACGTTTGCTGTGTTCTCAAAAACTTTGTCAATTTTGATAATACCTTCTAATATCAAAGTCAACTGTGGGTGGCAGATCTCTCATCTATTTAGTACCCAAACTCTGGAATAAACGCTACCTAACATTGTTCGGGACGGCAGACACACTCTGGCAGTTTAAATCGTAGATTAAACACCATCCTCTTTTACCGTGCTCTACACATAACATACTAATACACTTCTAATATCCAAATCCGTTAAAGGATTTTTAGGCTGCATTAATTAGGTAAACCTGAACCGGGAACACTTCCCATAACACCCCAATGTACTTGCTACAACCTGTTAGAAAAAAATGGACTACGCTCATATTAGTCTGTTTCTTTCTCCTCTATTCGAGGTCACCGTAGGCCACCAGATCCAGTCTGTATCCAAGTCCAGGGCGTCACTACAGTTCACCCGGATCCAGTATGTATCCAGAGCCGATGGTGGATCAGCACCTAGAAAGGACCTCTCTCCAGCCCTGAAAGACAGCGGCAGACCAGGACTATCCCTAGAGCCCCCCAGAGACAGATCCCCTGTAAAGACCTTGTCTCAGGACGACCACCGGGGACAAGACCACAGGAAAACAGATGAATTGCTGCTGCACAAGTCCTGACTTTGCTGCAGCCTGGAATTGAACTGCTGGTTTCGTCTGGTCAGATGGAGAAACTGGCCACCTCGACTGAGCCTGGTTTCTCCCAAGGTTTTTCTCTCTCCATTCTGTCACCGATGGAGTTTTGTGGTTCCGTGCCGCTGGTCGCCCACATCTGCTTGCCTTAGTTGGGGGACACTCATTTACAGCGATTATAGTGTGACTTGATTGCAAAATCCGTGCACAGCATACTATTAAACGGAACTGAGCTGCATGGGATGACATCACTGAATTCAATGATGAACTGCCTTCCTTAACTGTCATTTTGCATTATTGAACACATCTGTTTTCCTCAAGTTTAAATGTTGTTCACTTGCTTTGACGCAATCGTTTTTGTTTAAAGCGCTATATAAATAAAGGTGACTTGACTTGATATGGAATAGTAAGCAGCAATTAAAAGAAGGCCTCCAAGTTAAAACACTGAAGTTGTCAATTAACGAAGCTCTTTTTTACATCATGTGCACTTTGTTGATTAAATGGGAGACACTTGAGTTTAAACTTGAGGACGTTTTATTAATTCCGTCGCTTCTTTTCCAGTTTCAATGATTTGCTAAATAGTGGGACACGGTTATATTTTATTGTGTTATTAATAATGGTGCGCGAAATAAATTTAGTGCCTCACGTTTTACTAAAATAATGGAAAATAATTGTATAAACCACACGCAACACTTTCTTAACAGTTGTACAGACAGATGATCTTTCCCAAAGTAGTTCTCGGTCAAAATAAAGGACAGGTAACGAATAAACAAAGTGTGTGCTGACCAACAGTGCATACTCTATTTATTAAAGGAATTTTAAAATAGATAAAAAAAAGTGTATATTGAACAAATATAGGCCTAATATGTGAGATATATAGACAATTGTGCATATAAATCCATGTATGTAGCTAAGCCTCACTAAAAAAGGCTACAACTTTTAAATGCCCGATGAAAAGTAAACCCATTTCTATTGGATAATATACTAACATAATTCAAAATTTATATAAATAATACTGGCCACATGTTAAATGTTTAAACATCTAAAATATTGTGTAATACTGTGTCGCTTAGAGAAAATATAAGCACTAGGCTCATAGTCTTTTCTGACATTTATCCTGCCTGAACTCATTCTGACTGTAAACGGAACAATAACTTCTACTAACTACTAATTTTCATTCTTGTGAATTATTAAATATTTTAACTAGTGTTTTTTTTTTTTTTTTGTCATTTCTCCACAGTCCCGTCAGATGTAACACATTCAGCGAGGCAAAGATGAACGGCTATTTGCAAAAAATGTGCTTTTATATTGCGTTTGGTTCGATAAACATGTGGAATAAAGTACACCACTCAGTAGGTCACAAGCTCCAAATGCAAAATCTGATGACACTGTGCCATCGGTGCCCCCGGCAGTAGAAAGCTCATTCTGGTTGGCCACCTACTGTAGCAAAAATCTGATGATCTAGGTGAACTTCTCCAGTTAGGAGCAAACATTCAACAAACCTCAAGTTTGATACAAGAAAGACTTTATTAGAACTACATAAACACTTAAACGGAGTCCTAACACACCACACACAGAACAGTTGGGCATGTGAGGAAGAGGGGTTAAAGCTTAAGCAGTAAAGAGAAAGACCATAAAGACATTAAGCTATGGTACAAATTGATATATCAGCGACTATCTAAAGCCTAGAAGGAAAACATTAGTTTCTTAGTTCAACACGACCCTTTGTAAAATGGTTGCAAATGATACTTATTGTATCAATTAATAAGACTAGCTGTTTGATACGTGTCACACGTCTTGTCTGTCTGAAAGGGAGTCCAGATGAAATTTGAAGGCTTAAGTTGATCTTTGCTGAAGTTGGCTGATTAAAAAAGAACCATTTTTGGTCAGAGGATCTTGAAAGTGAAAAGACTAGGCTGAAAGCCGGCACAAGCTTAATGTTGAGTTCTTGAGGACTCTTAGTCAGCATCTTCTCCTGGAATTCCCTGAATCTAAAAAGTTCTCTGATCTGGTATCAGTGGTCTATAAAGGTGACAATGTCACACACCCTCAGGACTTGAGTTTAGCCAATGAGGAAATGGTAGCTTTGAAGGAAGTTTGCGACCCTTTGTCCTCAGGCACATGTTTTTGTATTATGGTCTTTTGATTGGATGTTGATGAAGAAAAACTATTAAACGATTCCTGGTTAACACTAAATACCTGTCCATATGTATCAACCGATTAATATCATGACACATTTAGAGCCAATATAAATTAGACCCCTGTGGATCTCTGTTAACAATAGTAAAATGCAATTCTAAAAATGTTCATGTTAAAAGAGTTTTGTATCAATGCATAAAGCAAAACACTATAAGGGAAACAAATAATGAGATGGGGAAAACTGGGTACATGTCCCCTACCATTTCTCAAGTGGTTACTATTAGAAGGATACTGATAGCATTAGGAGTGGACTGTCATAGTTACGATGTTACAGAGTATACATTTGTCTGTTTTCAAGCGCTTTAGAGTGAAAACTTCTACATTCCTTTAAGTTTGTAAATCAATCTCTATTCTTAATTTGTGTCTTTGTTACCATGGTAAACCAGAGGACCTGATTTTCTCTACCACAATGTTGCATGTTGGGGAGGTGTATTTCCACTATTTGTGTATTTTTAACACAAGACTAGTTGTAATGAATCCCACCTCTTTTCATTACACCCAGACTATGGAAGCAAATTGTGCTAAATTGCCTGTTGAAAGTGACATGACATAAAGCCAAGTATGGTGACCCATACTCAGAATTCGGTGCTCTGTCATTTAACCACACACAGCCAGTAAACACAACCACACCCGGAACACACACCCGCGAGCACTGGGCCGCCAATTTATGCTGCCAGTGCCCGGGAGCAGCTTGGGGTTCGGTGCCTTTGCTCAGGGCCAACCTAAGTCATGGTATTGCCGGCCCGAGACTCAAACCCACAACCTTAATTACGCCCACGACTTCCCCAGCAAGTGTCAGAATATGAATGCAATCCGCAAAGTTTCACATGAAGCAATTTCCTCC
Organism: Cyprinus carpio; assembly: GCF_018340385.1. Lineage (NCBI taxonomy): Eukaryota > Metazoa > Chordata > Actinopteri > Cypriniformes > Cyprinidae > Cyprinus > Cyprinus carpio. The sequence goes on along the minus strand of NW_024873095.1, from coordinate 51,842 downwards.
CATAGAAAACTATGCCATACATTCACACACGACCACCGGAGATGTAGGCTAAAGATTTATTCATAAACATTAGCCCTCGAAAATAAGTCTACATATATCTCTGTGTAATGTTTGAAAACGTAAAAGCTACATTGATTTAGATGTTTATTAAAATATTTGAATATAGGTTTTTTCAGCAGGCTACAACATTACCATGATTATAGGTAACTCGGCGGCAGCTGAGACCGCTGCCACTTTCCAAAGTCCCCACAAGTCTGTGGCCAGTGCAGCAACCAACCGCGGCCGTGGAAAGTGTTCAGCTGATGCATAGCAATGGCTGTATAATGTTGTTTTTCAAATGTGGCTTTTACAGTTCAAACATTACCCTGAGATATATGTAGATGGATTTTCGTGGCTGGGATTTTACTGAATAAAGCTTGAGCCTATGATAATAATGTTTATGAGTATTTTTGGTCATTTAAAAAAACTGTTCTAATGCATTAAGCCACGTTAAACGTTTTCCTTGGGAAAAGTTCTAATTCTGGACTCGCCTGCTTGTCTGTACATTATATGCTTTATTAATGTGTTTACAGAATTTAAAAACACAGTGTTAATGCATTAAGCCATGTTAAGTGTTTTAGAATGTCCACCGGTGGTTGTGTGTGTATGCTAGATAGTTCTCTATGGGAGGGAAAATCGCTCTCAGACTGAACTTGCACGTTGCGTCTCATATTTCTGGGCTGTGCGTGAACTAGCAAATACATTACTGGTTAATCATTTGTATAGCCTACTATTTTATAAACATATGATATAAAAAAATCAATCCTGTAACCTGTGTTATGTTGACCCAATGACTAACTGTGGACAATGAACTAGCTTCTACCACTGGACAGATTAACTTGATAAACACTGCATGTTTACACACGCAAGACAGACGCGCTCTTCATTCATCTCATTCTTCCTTTAAGCCTATGGGAGGATAACAGTTTAGTGTAGCATTCATAATTCTCATTTGGCTTTCCTGTACATACAGTAGGTGGCCAAACAACACGGTCTTTTTACCGCTGTGGGTTGCCGTAGCTGAGCTGCTGCCTGTAGCTGCGTGCGGGAAAATGCATTTGCAGCTTTTGACCCGCTGAATGGTGCTTTAACCACAAGTTATCAAGCGAACGCTATCAAAAATTGAACTTTCACACATAGCCTTCAGCTTTTTCCTCGCCAATGTTTACATTTGACGCTGCAGTCGGCAGAAAATGAAGAAAAACACCGTAGGCCTTAGTGTTGGCACGATACGCAAAATTATTGTGTTTTGATAGCGATACCAAGTTCAAGAGACTTGGCGATTTCGATACCTTTTTTCTGAAAAGGGAAAATCCACTCTCAAATATCATTGCTGTGCTTTACTTTTAAAACCGGGACAACATTCTAATCATATAACACACTAATAAATGAACATATTGTGAAGAGTCAGCTGCCTACCCCCTAAATTATTACGGCAACCCCCGTCCTAAATCCCCACCCTTCACCTAGGCTCCCGACAGGACTGGGTGTGTGAGAGAGAGGAAGGGCGCTGGGATGATCCAGGGCTGGCGGCTTGTGATGGGGCACACCTGAAGGAAATGGAGCCTTATCACTGCCACTGTTTTAAAAGGCCCCAACGGGCCTCTCCATGGGAGAGCCGAGTTCTCTTCCCCGGCGGCCCACACTGGTGTCCTCGTGGGTCCAGGAAGGGTGCGTTGAGGGACTTCCCCGCGCCACCAGAGACGTGAGCTGCCGGACCCGCGCCTACGGGCGAGAACTCCGCACCCGTTTATACGCCCGCCAGGATCAGGCTGTCGATCCCCGTCAAGCCCCGCAGCTGGAAGAAGCCGCCGCCCCTTGTGCCCCGGACCGATATCCGAAGAGGGGAGCGGGTGCGGCCGCGGACGCTCGCCCCTTACCTGGACCCTTCCTTCATGAACACATGCCTGGTGCACACAACAACCCCGCCAGCATGGCGAGGGACACCAGGATCACCTGTTTGTTATTGGGACACTCTCCCCCTTTTAGGTACAGGAAAAGCAATGAAGAAACCTTCATCCGCACATGGGATATACTTCCTCCTTGGGACCAGCGTGTTGACCTTACACCCCATATTTTGAGATTTGAAACATTTAAACAGGTAGTGTCAGCATTATTTAGATAATATAGATCGATGTGTTATATTACCTTTAAAGCAATGGTGGTTTAACTTAGCATTAAAAGTTGGTATCCTTTATCAGGCTAGGCTACATAGCATGGATTCTCAATGTTAATATTCTTACATTACTTAATAATTGTCCCACAAATACATTTTTTAATTTATATCTAACATTTCCTTTAATAAAAACAGCATGGCATTTTTGTCACGCACATATTTTGATGATGGTTACCTCCTTCTTTATTTTGACAAAGAAACTACATGGGGAAAAGATATCTGTTCCCCTAATTAAGAAATTGTTGCGTATTTTAAGAATTATTATCCTTTATTTTAGCTACAACGTGAGGCACTGTATAATTTCGTCATCGCTCATTATAATTAGGCCTAACCACAAACAAGAAACATGATCAATTAACCTTGGCACGATTTAGCTTAATCATTGAAACAAAAAAGACGGACCGAGGATTACAAAATCACCCTCCATTTACTCACCAGCCCTTCTCCTTATAACAGGCTGAGAACTATATATGCTGTGATTTGTTTCCAGCTTTCTGTATCATAACCATCACGAATTTCTCTAACACATTTTAGACAATGGCATTTGTCATGGAGGATTCAGGCCCTAGTGCGGGTCAGAAAGCCACAGGCGGATTATTGAAGGGACCAATCATCACAACTAATTTAAATGTCATATAATGTTCATTGTCGCTATTATTCTTATTAAAAAATTTCATGTCTTTCACATAATCTCTAGATGCTTAATCTGCTCTGAGAGTGCAGATTTGGTTGTTCATGCGGCATGCTGCTGAATGCACGGCCAACGAGCTGTGCTTTGCGGGGTTAATTCATTTATTCTTGTTTGTCTATAGTTTTCTTCATTACAAATCGTTGTTTGTTGTTATTTTGTATTACTGCATGTAAAAAAAAAAATCACTGTGCATATGCAAAATGTTGAAACTGCAATCTTCTCTTCGCCAGAGTCTATAGCATTTTATAATTATTTGTAATGATTTAACTTAACCTGCTTTGTATCTTTATTATTTAATGCATAAGCAATTTATTGAAAAAAAGAATATGCAGAGTAATTAAAAACGTTCACGATTGCGACAAGAACACTAGTGATCAATGAATAGGAGCGGACAGATCATTTTAAAACTGTGTAATAGACCTTCAATTTTGCAGGTTATAACCGGACCTGTCTTGGATGTAGTCTTGAAGATTTATTTTAAACGCTCTGGAGTGGAGACAATAACGCGGATATCATACGCGTTTGGGAGGCATTTTCTCCTGATAACCCGAAAAGAACTGAAATTACACTTTCAGTTTTGATCTTACAGATAAGAGCAATACATCAAACGATTCTGTAAAGGGTCTACTTTTATTTGTATCCACACATAATAACAACAAAACTTTGTGCATTTATAAAATAAAGAAAACAAACAGAGTGCGCTGTCTGCAGCCCTTGGGTCTGCGGTGATCTTCATTCGGAAAAGCGTCATTAAAATGAACTGTAACTCAGTGAATATTCAATACAGAGACATGAGAGATAATCTATAGATAAGCTTCTGCACATGTCTACTTTTAAACTGAGCAAGTGCTACCAAAACAAATATTCTGCGATAAAGTAATCCATATGGAAACAACGCGATGTCCGTCTTTCACGTCTCCCTTTATTATATCTAATGCGACCACGCCGCCAAAGCGGCCAAGCGCGCTATTGTTTTTATAATCTTGAAGCTTCGCGCGGAGTAACCGCCCTCATCAGATGCAAACAAAGCTGCGAGGACTGTACTTCCGCGTTTTTTTAAATGTTACTGTTCAATTTGCGCTTCTGAGAGGAATAAGACGCAATTCACCCTCAAGAAGACCGCCTGAGAGGAATAAGATTTGGATTACTTCAGAAAGAAGAAGAAACGGAAGCGGCTTGACCCAGCAGAGATAAACATGAGTAAGTCTTTTTTTTATTATTAATCTACTTGTATTAATTTTCATATAACTTGTACACATTTTACTAGTTAGATTTTTTCCAAACTATAACTCCTGACTAAATGTATAATCAGGTGAAACATTATGTTATGTTATGTTCTATAACATAGACAGCAATACGATATAAAAGTAATATGAGTTATAATGTTGCTAGCTTAATGTCAGTGAGAATGATTAGACAAATCTGTACTGAAATAGGCTATTCTCTGTTCACCGAATATAGCCATATATGTTTATAACTATATATATTGTATAGGCCTTCATACAAAGCATGCTTGTGTTTTCAAGAATGTAACTAAGCTTCTGTTCATCAGTATCTGCTCTAGTGTAAATAATAATAATAATAAAAAAAAGTCTATCAAGTAAGCTGTAAATAACACTGACAATAAATGTTCTATGTAGTAACTGTGTTCTTTTTTTTCCTGTAAATTAATAATAGTATCAGTGACCATCACAATAATGTTAACAATGCAGTTTATTTGCGTAAACATCATGCTTACTTTTTTATTTCAGATAAATGATAACCTGTTGCAAAGTGAGCCAATGCAAATAAGCAGCCCACTCAGGCTATTTAAAATAACTGCTTTCTATTTTAATATATTTTAGAAGTTTAATATATTCACTGTAATCAAAGCTAGAGATTTTCCGGCATCATTATTACTCCAGTCTTACTCCAATTGTA
>NW_024873095.1:0-46946 GCF_018340385.1 Cyprinus carpio | reverse complement strand
TTCAGTTACGTATTGCTCACATATACATATATATATATATACACACATATACATATATATATATATACACTATATATACATATATATATATATACACACATATACATATATATATATATACACCTATATATATATATATATACATACATATATATATATACACACATATACATATATATATATACACACATATACATATACACACATATATATTCCACACATATACATATACACATATATATTCACACATATCCTGCTACATACACTTATACATACTATATATGCACCCTATACATATATCCCCATATATACATATATATATATATATATATACATATATATATATATATATACCACTTACATCCCCATACTTTCTCCATATACTCACCCATGCCCATGCCTATATACCTGCCACCACCTCCTATATATATATATACATATGCCTGCTTTCTTTCTCCATGCCCATATACTTATCTTGCTGCTCCTACTTATACATCTATACACATATGCTCTCACTGCTGCCACCGCCACACCTCCTGCTGCTGCTATATACACACGCTGCTCTATATATATATATATATATATACTCCACAGGCCCCAGCCATAATACAAAAATATTACTGGCAGCCTACAATTAAAACAGTGCAAAAATTAGAAAATAGTACAAAGCAGCATATTACATTAAGAACAAAAGTTTTTTGTCTCCTTTGGCGAGGCGCCGCTGAGTCTCTTCTGAGAAAAAAAACAAAAAACTATATTATAATTTGTTATGTATATCTCTGTAAATTGCCATTGCAAAAATTTGCACAAAAAAAAGCAAAACCAAAATGAGGGCATTTGTCCTTAAAAACAGACACACTTTGCCTAAACCGGCTCATCATAGTTTGATAACGCTAATCAGACACTCTCATATTCAAAGCGCCAGAGATTCACCAACCTTTATGTCAACCATCCAATGATGAAGCTACACTACCCCAAACCCCAACCTCCCCTCTCCGCTGACTGAATTATTCACACTACTGGTTTGTCAGATATAAAATGGACAATAAAAAAAAAAAAGACGTGCTCTTCATTCATCTCACGTATATACACAATAATAAAATAACAGTGTCACCAATGCAGATACATGTTTTATTATAGTGTCTCAAATGGCGTTATCTAATATACGCTTCATTTTTTTTTGTTTAAATTTTGTTGCTGTAATACTAACAACTGTTTTAAAAGTCATTTCTTTAATATGAACTAAATCACGAGTCAAACATTTTTGAAACGTCTTACTGTCATTATTAGCCCTTCATTGATCCACGTCTTACATGTATTTCTGTATCTTATTTGAATATAAAAATTGCTGGCCGCCTAGTGCATTAAACGCGATGTGGCTTCCCTCTCCGCACTAAGCTCTTAGATATACGCCTACAAGCCGTTGTTATACCTTTCCACATCCGCGAGTCCACATAGTGTCCTCGTGACGTAAAAATCGTTCATCCGAGAGTGTGTGCGGAGGCTATGAGGCGATCCCCCCCACGGAACGCGCGTGTGCCTCCCATTTTTTTGTCAGTACGGCCTTTCAAAAGTGGGCACCAATTGCACATGTGGCAGGCTTGGTGTGTGAAGATACGCCCGTTGCGACTATCCCGAAAGCCTGTACAATCCATCGTATTTAAAAACAATATAAAGACGTGCTAGAAGCACCTTGTGCATCAATTCCTGTTGCAATTGGTTTTTGTTTCAGCAATGTTGTTCGCGGTTTTTATGCTTGACCCCAGCCGTACGCTTGCAGCTAGAAAAAAAAAACAAACAAAATAAGATCTAGTATAAATGCTAGTAACACCTCTGTGTTCCGTGTATCGCGTCCCTTTCCTACCTTTCGGATTGGCTCATGAGGAAAGTATACTCACACAGGCTTGACCAGCAGCACTTTTATTTGGTTTTGTTAAATGGGGTTTAAGGCTAACCAGTGTACTACGCTTTAAGTGTTTAATAATCTACAGTTTGTTTTGTTTGAGCAAGCTCGATGATTTGAGAATGTCTTCAATTGATCAAACTCAGCTGTCTGCTGCTGACGCCGCTTGGTTGTCACTCTACTTACAAAACACAACTTGAAATTTAACAACGGGAATGTCCCAACATTGGCCCCCAATAGATTTACCCAAATTCAATAAGAAAACCCGAACCCACTCTTTTTTCAACCACTATTCTACTAGTAGAAACTAAACTCTTGCAATTAAAAACAAAAATTGTGCCTATTTTTAATGCTGTGCCTGCAACAGCAGTGTACTCACCCTCATGTAGAAGCAAAAAAGGAAAGAAAAAATACACGGGCTCCAGTCAGACTCTCTGATGCAGAGTTCTATACCAGATTTATGCAGTTTGGAAATGACCCCCTGGTGTGAATCGGGGTCGTTTTCTAATTAACCTTCTCACCGCGAAGCTTGTGACTCAAATGAAGGTTGTAGACACCATGCTTCAAGATGATGATCATGAACCACAATTTTTTATGTACAGCACCTGACTCTAAATGCGGCGGCAATTTTTTTTTTTTGTTAACTTAAATCTCGTATGGAAGGCAAGTACGGCTGCGCCCCTTTAAAGCAAAAAGGGAGAAAAAAATAAAAAAAAAAAAACAAAGGTAACAACCAGAAGTGTTAAAAAAAAAAAAATATAAAAGAAAAAAAAAGAAAAAAAAGATAGGTTGATGCTTTTGACAATCATTTGCACTTTGGGATGATTATAATTTGAGAGGAATCACGCTCTGAGTTTAAAAAAAATCTGAGGGACGTTTTAACTTAATCCGGCACATTCTTGAGAATCTTCAATGATTTAGCTAAAATCGTGCAGGTTTAATTTATTTTCGTACTTTCTGTTCTTGTTTGGTAAGTGTAGCCTAACATAATGGGTAACGAACTATACAGTCCTCCCACGTTTTACTAAAATAACGACAAGGAAAATCATTTATACAACGGCCGCCCCAATTTTCTATAAATCAAGTGTTGCGTACCTAGACAAATCTTATTGGGGCCCAAGAAGTTTGTCTGTGCTCAAACTAATAAAGGACAGGTAATGAATAACACACAAAATGCATGTTGTTTTATTAAAGGAATTTTTAAAAATATAAATTAAAATATAGGCTAACTATATGAGAATATTTGACATTTTTGCATATAAATCCATGTAGCCTCTAGCTCCAAGATAAAATAGGCTTACTAAGAACATGGGGCCACTTTTAATGCTCTGAGTGCCAAAAGTACACCACAATTTAATTTTTAATATATTCTAACCACATATAATCTCACTTAATAGAAATATTTACTATGCCGCCACCGACTATTAAATGTGGTTCAAATCTAAAATCATGGATTGTAATACTGTGTAGTTATTATAAAATATAAGCACAGACACAGCACGTTTATTCCTGCGGGGTGACATTCGTTCTAAGAAAATGCACACTACACTTCAATAATTACCAAAACGTCATCTCGTGAATATTATCAATATTTTTTTAACTATAGTGTGTTTCTTTCTAGGATTGTTTTTTCTTTTCCCTGACTGCAGCCAGTACAAATGCTAACACATCAAGCGAAGGCAAAAATGACGGTCTATTTGGCGAAAGGGTGTGCTGGTTGATGCGCTGTGGTTTTGAAAACCCACCCCCCCCATCTCCCGTGATTTTAAGGCACACACTCAGCATTCAAAAGCTAAGCACACATGGGCATTCTTTGCCAGAGCCCATTCCCCGTTCGCGTTGGTGGACGAGCGAGGAACGTAGAAGCAACGTTTTGGATGTCCCCGCCTACTGTAGGGGGGCCTCCACACTTTGACCCCCGCCAGTTGTCTACCCGCCTGCCGCGGCAATCCTGCAAAGTTGCATTTTGCAGCCTTGTTCCTAACACCATATTTTAAGATTTTGACATTTACAAAGTGTGGCGGTAGTAGTTTATATAATATGAATTTTTTGTTGATATTATTCCCCCCCAAAGTACATTGTCGGTTTACTTTGCCATCAGAGAATTAAAAGTCGGTATCATAGGAGCTAGTTTGGCGTGTTTTAAATAAATATTTTTCTTTATTTTTAGTAAAACGTGAGGAACGGTATAATTCTTCGCAGTGTCGCCATTATTTAGTCCCTAAGTAAAACCAAGCCAATGAATAATTTTAACACCTGCACGATTTTTAACTAAATTATGTTGACACTCCTAACGACATGGACTGATTACATAAAATCGTCTTCCCGTCTATAAACTGCAAGTTCTCACATTATAATCAACAAAATACCACAATTGTAAAAAAGAGCTATCATTAATTGACAACTAGACAAGTCCTTCTTTACTTGCTTTTCAGTGTAATTTAAGTAAAAAAATATCAATAAAAATAAATAAATAAATTGTAGCCCTAAGTTAAATGCAGGTTTGTATATATTCTTAAAATTATAGGCAGAGATGTGCTCGACAAGCAATTAATTTTCTTATTTCTGTCTACATATTTTCTATCTTCATTACAACTCTTGTTTGGGTTTTATTTAGGATAATTGGCATGTAAAAAAAAATATGTTGCGTTGTAATGCATATGCAAAAATGTGGAATTATTATTCACTATTCGAAGTGTTTGTGCGGGAAAAATTATACGCATGCATGGACGGGAGGTGGCCATCTCAGCGTCGATCACTCGACAAGAGGTGATTTTCCTGACAATGAAAATAACTGAAAATTGTGGTGTCTTCACATACAATGATATTCTACAGAAAAGATTGAACATGACTTTTTAAAGACGTATCAGTTCAGAATCGAAAGAAATTATGTAATAATCTGTGAGGTTTGCATTTTCTCTAAAGGTGCTCCCTCCATGTGGAGACGGAGCCAACACTGTGATTATTTCATCTTGTAGCTGATCAAGAAACAAATTGTTTTATAAATAGATTAAAATGTCCTCCTTTTTCTCACAATATTGTGTTATCTATCCTCTGCCCCCCTCTGCTTGCTTTGTGACAAACTTAAATATGCAATACGCCGCTTGAGTAGTGGGAATCTATTAAAAGGTGGTAGTTCCTGCCCAAAAAATGCAAGTTATTGTCCTAATGACTCACCCTCATGTCATTCCCAACACCGTAATAACCTCCGTTCATCTTCGGGAACACAAGTTTAAAGATATTTCAGATTTAGTCGCGAGAGGCTTTTCGTTCCCCTCGCATTGAAAAAAATTTATGTTACGGTATACAGTCACGTCCAGAAAGGTAAATAAAAACAATCATCAAAGAAGCCGATGCTGACATCAAAGTGGTTCCGTTAGCAATTTATTGTAGCATGCCGAATTTACTATTTTTGCTCCAAAAAAATAACAAAAATTACGACTTGTATTTCGGCAGTTTCCTTCTCTTTACCGCTGTCTGTTGTGGGAAGCGCGTTCACCAACCTGAAGTTGCCGCCCGCTAGACGTACGACTGCTGACGTGTTTTCTTTGTTATGGTGCCGCACACAAGAACACGTCAGCAGCGTCGTACGTCAACAGACCAGCAGCCCCTAGCATTCCACAAACAGCATTCACAACGGACCGGCAGGAGAAGACAATTCCCGAACTAATAAAGTCATATTTTTGGCAGCAAAAGGTATTTTCGAATGCTTCAATAATTCTAACGGATCCCTCTGAACCTTTGATAATGTTTTTCATACCTATCTGGACAGTATACCGTACAGACCTCATTGTCAATGGAGGGACAGAAAGCTCTCGGGACTAAAATCGAAAATATCTTAAACTGTGTTCCCGAAGAGGAACGGAGGTCTTATGGTTTTGGGGTCATGACATGAGGGGTGAGTCATTAGTGACAATCTTTTCATTTTTGGCTGAAACTAACGCTTTAAAGGCTCATTATGGATTATAGCATGTTAAATTTACTATAAAACCTTTTAGCGCATCTAGCTTGAATAATACCCGATACGCCACTAAATGACCCATGATGAACGGAGAGTAACTAGAAACCATCTGACGATGGGGGCAAGGACCTTATTAAATACCCTCTAGAGCAATCTCTGTTAAAGTCTGTATATAGCATTTTATATCGCGTTTGCATAAATTCTTCTTTCAGAACGGTCTGTAATGGAGAGATGTCTTAACAAATGATTTTTCCGTTGAAACACAAACACCGACACCACCACAATGAAACTAAAATTTATATTTTATGTTTTGAGAATGGCCCTTCCTTCTCTGCAGATATTGTGCCATCTGGTTTGTGCATTTTAATTCAGCATAAAGTCTACAAAATATATAAAAAAACTTGTTTTTTGTCATGTTCCTGTAAAAAACAGCCTATAAAACATGTTCATGGGAAACGGATACTTTACTGATGTCTGGACTCTGGTTGGGATTTAGAAAAACTTCAATATATTGTTCATGAATAGGCTACATTCTGTGAAAATTTCTATATTTCCCACCTCTAAAAAATATTGTATCGGACGCAACAAAATAAAACATCCTCCACTCAGGGCTCCGTCGGTGTGATGTGGGCCTCAAGCCTCCCTCCGCACGTTTTGAAGTATTCACCACATGCTTAGAGACAGAGTATGAGCATCGTGCCCGGAGTGATTCTGAACTGGACGCGATGGAAGCGGATTTGTTTTTAAAATGTCGGAAGCGTTTGGGGGTTTTCACGCTCAAGCTCCCAGCGCTCATAACGCGAATTTCCATCACCCCCAACCTACAACCCTCGGAACCCCCCGCCACCAAAGCAGCACCCGTAATATCCTATACCTGCATATTTTAGCTAAGAATTCCACATGATAAAACATATTTAGCTAGTAGCTTGATACACATAATTCTCTCCGATCAGAAGATTATAATTGACGGGCCAATAGTGTCGAGTGGGAGATTTACAAGCTAGTTTTCTCAAAGGGATTTTTCTGTTCCTTTTACTGATTAAAGCATGATTTAAACAGATACGCACATTCCACAACACAATCGCTGTGTGCAATAATGCATTCAAACAAATTAATTTTACAGGTGCTGACTGTCATCTGTAACTGATTTTGAATCTGTAAGAAATATGCATCGATCTGTAGAAAAATATAACTGACGAAAATGTACTGTTATTTTTATCACAAAACAGAAAAGTTGCACAGCCGGAAAGCAGCAATTATACCTTTTAATGCTGACAGTGTTATTAGTTTAGCAGCGTTGGGTAGGCAAAAAGTTTGGCACACAATAGCCTAATCCCCTTTGAAACCTTTTCTTGCGCTGTTATTCAGCACACACATATAGAGAGCTTTAGCGTTGGTTTATTTTTTTATTTATTTTTTAGACTTCTTTTTATATGGGCTAGTTATGAACATAACATTGTCAACTGTATCCACGGAGTGCAGGGGGAGCGGGTTTCTGGTATCTGGTGAGCGCTGGAGTGAGAGTGAGAGAGTGTTTCGCCCTATATGAACAAGACGCGTCCGAGTGTAGACATGGTTTAGACAGTGTCGGCTATATTTACAAATAACTGATATAAGAAAATAAAATAAAACATAACCTCAACTAGTGGCATACGAATTAAATCATAGACTAGAAAATATATTACACTTGCTCTGTCCTGTCATAGCACTGACTCCTGCAGAACATTTGCCGTCTAAATCGAACAGCTCTAAACCCGAGTGATGGTTAGATTTGCATGATGGGCTAGTATTTAAAAAAAAATCAAAATAACAAATAAATAAGTCTTTCCAGCATTAAGGTAATCCCTTACTGCTTTTTTAATCATCATTGTTCAGGTTATAAAAATTTGGCTGGTAAAGGATAAAGAATTATATTAACACTTGTTTTGAACAATTTATTTTGTCATTTTGTATATTGATATTTAGTAGCGGGCGGAAAAAAATCGATTTAAATTGTAAAAAAATCAGGGATTTTTTTTTAGGCCATAGGCCTATCTCACACCACAACCCCAACTCCCATCCCTACTGCAATTTTTATTTAATTCAACTTCCTCTGAAATTAAGTTATAACAACTAATAAACTTTATTGCCCCTAATAAACTTATTATTAGAGCGCTATACCAGGATTCAACATTTGAAGTGGAATCAAACCTTTGCTTTAAATTGTCCTAAAAACCTGTTCTGCAAGTTTGCGAAAACCCTCATAAACACTGGTCCATATGAAAGACTCAAGCATATTCCCAAACCCTTTATCTACGCCCACCACCACAAGCCTATACAGACCTACCCCCAAAAAACCCCAGCTGAACTGAATTCGGGTCTGTTTTCGTGGACTCTGATTGAACGTTTGTGTTCTCAGGCATCTGGTTTAAACTGCCTGGCACTCACATCATCGAACTTACTCTTTTTAATTCATTATTTTTTCCCGCAGCCCTATTTTATTATCACTAGACCAAAATATAACCAATTCTCACTTGTCCATAGACTCATGATTTTTTGAGGAAAATCGCTACAAGCCGTTTGTGAGCCGTTAAACGTTAGAGCCTGCTTATAAGACCAAGCAGAAGTCCTCCGTCAGGTGCTTCCCGCTTCACAACGAGCCGCAAGCTCTAACTGACATACTCAGCTGCACACGTCCACGTTTGGATTTTATAAAAACCAGGTTTGAGGCGAATACAACAACTCATTGATCATGAGGCCAACATTTAGTAAGGGCGGGAAAACATTAAGTCTAAACACACGAAGGAATACGTATTGCATTGAGCTATATGCTGTTAATCGCGATTAAAAAAAAACACGGTGAGGGCTATTCTTAACGTGGAGCTCATTATATTTACTTACAAATCCAAACAACACCAGAGCGCGACCTCCACACTCTCTAATGTGTTCTTTCTCATTTGAAAAAGTATGCATTTTATATTTATTCACAATTACAGGCTATAATGGGTGAAATAATATTTTTTAATTGAAAACTTTAATGTGCCATGTGTTTGAAAAATGCAATCATAGAAATGTTTCATAGACCTTTCAGGTTTGTTATGCTTTAAAAGTCCAATGTACAGACATATGCCTGTATAAGGGAACATTACAAATATTTGGGATCGGCCCTTATTTTCTTAAAGAGTAAATCCTTATTGTTCTTGTCAAGATAAACATTATTACGATAAATTAAGAAAGGAACCTCTATTAGCCCTTATTTTTCCATGGCTGAAGTTAATTTGCAACTCCTGATGATGTGGACGTTTCCCCGACAGTGGCCCACGTACCCCGCAAAAAAAAAAAAAAAAAAAAAACCTTTATTAGAGCTATGTGCGCTGCATTAATAGAATTTCAAAAAGGAAAAAAAGTGTTTGCTTGTTTTCCGAAATGGACAACGACTACAGCTCGTAAAAAATGATATGAAATGATAGTCATGATACATAATCATTAAACAAAATAATTTTAAGCACTTAAAACCTTTAATTTTTTAAAATACCATATTTCAAACTTTGAATTTTCAATACTGTAAACTGTTTAGTGAAGTTGCAAAACGGTAGAAAATGTCACAGGTGCATGTTAAATATCCTAAATGAATTTGTATCCGTTGTCATTGTCTATGAAGACCCTTGATTGCATGTTAGCATAAAACTAACATATATATTGGACTTGTTTTTTTTTGTGTTTTAATGAACAATTCCTGTATATAATATTTGACCAGCAACCTTATATTCAAGACATTTGAAATCGTCGCCCCAGCGAGCCTTCTCGGGAGGCAGATTGAAGCGTCACAAGAGTGAATGCGCATCCACAAGTAATTTTCGGATTGCCATGGAAAAAATAAGTCTGAATTAAAATTAGAGCGACACGAAACTTGTAAATAGTTAACAACATAGCCTATAATTATTCCATACTCGTTTCCTAAGTATATAATGTTACTTGGTTAGACCAACAATAGTACACATTTTAACCGATTAATCGCCTATTTTTGCGTTGCTTTGCATGTTTTTCTTAAACCATGCTAAAAAATATAAATTCATTTTGTGAGAGGCTGCAGGTTTTATTATCATTCAGAAATAATAACGGCTGGCCTAATAATTGCTATAGGCCTAAGTGTACCAAAAGAATTATTCTTTAGTTCCCTTCACTTTACAACAAAATTGCCCCCCCCCTTTGAAATCAACACATGTTATCAGAAACAGAAACAAGAATTAGACAAATGATATATTTCTATGGAATACACTTTAATTTATGCAGTATAATAATAATATAGCTTAGTAAAACCAAAAACAAAAATAATAATTAAAATATTTTTAAAAAGAGCGATACATAAGGTAAGGTTGGGCCTTACGCGCATCTCAATTCGGCGACACATCGCGAACATGGTTGTCCCAGTTGAAGCTAAACTCTTATTCATGAGGTAAAATAGGCTTTGGATCCTCACTTGTTTTGCGTAATTGACCGCATAAAAAAAAAAAATCATAATGCGCAAAAATATGCCAACGTGGACCCACCGCTGCTCCGGGTTCGCGAGTGGCGCGGTTGAAACGACTTGCGGTTTGCCGATGTGGCGCGTGAGGCTTGCACCCACGGATCAAAGTCACAATCCCAAGTTTTTGGTCACACAGAAAAGGCATAATTCAAAAATGCTCAGCTTGTTTAGCATTTTGAAAAAATCAAGAACAATAACAGAAGTGAATAAGAATTAGTTGTGAAATGCTGCACTGGTTCTCAATTTCGCTCCTGCAAATGAACTGAAATATTAAGATTATTATTATTTCATCTCTTTCCACTACCCAGAATGGACCGCAATGAAAAACATTTAGCTTTTAATCTAATATAGATATATAATGATATATAGATAATTTATTATATAATATATATAATATATATAGTCATAAGAATATATAGATCAATATATTATAGAAAATGACTGTTTAATAACAATAGCATGCATAAGGAGCCATTTGTGTAAAAGGTCTTTCTTAACATTTTTGATGAGTAGACTGGTAAGCCTACAGCGTTTCCTCATATTTAATGTCTTTTACAGATGTTTATAATGTAGATTAATATATGTTATTGTTGTTTTTACGTCCTTCCTTCTTACATTTTACAATACATTCAGGACTTCGCAATCCGGCCTCTTGTGCCACCCTGTCGGTAGTTTCGCAAAGTAATTTTTAAACACGCGCTGACTTGCAGTTAACGGCCCAGCGGTCCCGCATAATCAGTGAAACATTATGAAGTCCTTATCTTTAACATCATCGCAATGTTTCCACGATGCAAGAATTCTAAAAAAGAAACAAAATAAAAATTATGTTCCTAGCTAACAATAGACCAGCCACTATATACTAAAAGTAATGACGAGTATAAATGTTTTGCTCACTAAAGGTCAGTAAGAATTAGTAAGACAAAACGTGACTCTCCTGGTGATTAGGCTATTCCTCGGTTCACAACGAATATAGCCATAGAATGTTTTAATAAACTAGATTATAATTGTATTGCCCCACATACAAAGCGATGACTTGTGTTTTCAAAGAATGTAACTAAGCTTCTGTTTCATGAGATATCTCGCTGGGTTGGTTTTACTATTTGTATAATGATGTTATAACCCCGTTCATGTGTGTTGCCAAATTCGTCTATAGGCTACAGGTAAAAAAAAAAAAAAAAAAACGTGTATCAAGTAAGCGTGCAAGTTTTTTTTAAAAATTCACAGACCATAAATGCTGGCTAAGATGGTGGCAAGTGTGTGCTTTTTTTTTTCCCCATAAATAACTAGGAGTAAGCAGTGACCATGCACCAATACTGTATAAATAATGTGCAGTTTATTTTTGCGTTACAGCGCTGCGTACTTTTTTTATTCTTTGTTCAGATAAATATAACCTTTTGTTTTGCATTAAGCTGCAGCCAATGTTCAAAATAGCAGCCCCATCAGGTTAGTCCAGTATAGATATATATTTATAATATATAAATATAGTTTTTTTATTAAAGAGGTCACAACTTATTTGAGCAACATAAGTGATGAGTAATACAATCTCATGTTTAGAAAACAATGCTGGTTCTTGAGCTTTACATTAAAAGAAAATCATCTCTTAATTCTCAAGAACTAATACATAATAATAATAATAATAATACTTTGTTTTTTTCTTTTGAAGTAGCAAAATTCAAAGATATTAAGAATGATTTATGAAGGATTGTGTGACTGGAGTAATGATGCCTAAAAATTCAGTCTTTGAAAGTCAGCTTTTCGTTGATTCCTAAATATAACTGTTTAAACAACGCACTTGCACGTGGCAAGTGAAATCTCAAGTTATTTTGTTGGATACTGTAAAATTATATTCTAAATAAAACTCACAAACCTAAAAATACATACTATTAATTTTGTCCTCATGACGATTCTTTCTTCGGTAGACTCTTTCACGTTCATCATTCCGATCACACACCTGCTGAAAGGCTCATTATGCAGCTCAGTTAATGCGTGGCCTTTTGTCTTTCTCAGTGTGTGATCACACAAATATTCATAGGTCCAATCATGCTACTTTCGCATATGCCATTTAGAAACAAAAAGTGTCTTAGAAAACTTAAATTAATCTATTGTTTTTTTTGTGAGTAAAAAAATATTATTTTCCCAGCAGTTTGAATAAAAAACTGCTAGGTTACGAAGCTCCATGTGTGACAGTCTTGTGAACCAATGTTTCGATATGTGTTTTGATAACCTATTTCCAGTGACGTTCAAAATTGTATTTTGTTACTAACCACACATAAACGTTGTTTTTCGCCACCCCTCCCCCCCTACCCCCTCCTCCAAAACCACACTCATCGTACATACAGGCTATTTACATATATTTTAAGTAACCCGGTTTGTAACTGATTGCAGTGTTAATAAAAGACTTTTTAGAAGAGCCTGTATATGTTTCATAAGCAACTGACAAAAAAAAAAAAAAAGTCACGGGCTATCAAAACTTATCCATGCCCGCCAAAACCCCTGAACCTACAGAGAGTTACAAAGAGAATGCCAACCCTTCCCAGATTTACATCATGCTTTCGTTTTTGAAATTGGTTTCATTTAAAAGGTAGACATTTCAAAGCTTTCTGTAGATATATTTTCTCCATGGTATGTGAGACAACCCAATTTTAAGGTATTTCGTTATCAGGAAAAAATTCAATTGATCGAGAGGGTGACTCTCCCTGGCCATGCATGCGCATTAATATTTTTCGCACAACACCACTTGAATATTGAATAATACTAAGAGCACATTTCTTTTATGTTACAGTAATGGGATCCACATTAAAATAAATCTTCACACATCTACAACCGAGACAGCTGCAGGTTACTCTTTACACGGCGATAGATCGTTGACAGTATTGCAACTTAATTGCCACAGATTACTATGTAAACCTGAACTTAGGCTGCATGATGACACCGGACTTGGAATTTCAATGATGACCTGCCCTTTAACTGTCCTTTTGCAATTATTGACACACTGTTTTCCTAATTACTTTTTGTTCAGGGTATTGTGCTTTGACAGCAATTTTTGTTTAAAGACCGCTTATATAAATCAAGGTGACTTGACTTGGTCTTCAATTCCGTTGAGTCCTTAGTTGTTTCTTGATCAAAGATTAAATGGATGGAATGACTCTTATCAACTGTTTTTAAAATAAATCCCTTTGCATGTAAATAATAAGGATATAACGCAGGTTAAGTTATATTAATTGTAAAAACAATTATAACAAATGGCTATAGACCTTTTGGCCCCCGCAAAATAAGAAAAAACAAAAGATTGCAGTTCCACACATTTTACATATTGCATTTACAAAGTGAACAAATAAAAATCTTGCCAGACCCGAGGGGGAAAAAATGCAGTATTCCAAAATAAAACCAAATAATGTCTGGTAATGAAGATAATAATATTTAAACAAATAAGAATAAATGCTGCAGTGTCGAACCTCGACCAGCATCATGCTCACCACCGCGCAAATCCTTCACCTCTGACTATTTCAAGGGATAGAATACACTCCATTTAAAAATGCGGGGCTGCATTTTTTATTGTTTCTAACTTTAGCTTAAAAGGTCTGAAAGCAGCCAAAAGACGGACGCCCTTAAAAATTCACTGAAGGCGTGTCAATTAATGAAGCTCGTTTTTTACATTAGGGTGTCACCTTTGTTTATTATAAAATGAGAGAACTTGATTTAAAAACGTGAGGACGTCTTTATTTAATCCTGTCCCCATGCTGTAGAGTTTTCATTGAATTGAGCTAAAAAGGTATAATTTATTGAATTTCTCTTCTCGTTTTACTAGGTTTAAATACTGGAGCAATCACATTATACCAATGCCTCACGGTTACCTAAAATAAAGGAAATAATTTATAAAACCGAGCAAACAAGTTCTGTTAATCAGTGTACAGCCAGATATTTTTTTCCCAGGAAATTTATCTAGTCAAAATACATTGGAACAGGTTAATGAATAAAGTTTGTGGCATCACAAAAAGGCATGCCTGTTTTATTAAGGATTTTAAAATATAATTAAAAATGTATTTGTGACAAATATAGGCCTAATAGTGAATGAATATTGACATTTTTCATATAAATCCATGTTGCCTAGCTCACTAAAACTACCACGGTTTAGTGCTCCGATGCAAAGTAAACCACCATTTCTTTAGGATAATATAACACATATTTCATATTATCTAAATAATACTGCACACCCATTATAAGTTTCACTCTAAAATATGGTGTAATACTGTATAGCTTCGAGAAAATATAAAGCACAGGTTCATAAGGCTTGAACATTGTATCCTGCTTGAATTCATTCTAAGAAATGTACTCACTTTTCATCTGTGAATATTAAATTGTGTTTTTCTTATCATTTTCCCCGACTGCAGCCATCACATGTACCACCTCGGCTCGGCCAGTGGTTTTTCAAACCGGTCCTGCAAGCACCTCAACAGTTTTTGTACGTCGCCACTATAATATTATCTGACACACATTTCAGGTCTTGCAGGTCTTTACGAATGAAGCTTGATTAGTTGAAGGGCGGGTGTGATAGGTACAGGGAGACACAAAAAATGTGGCAGGTGCTCTGGGGGGTGCTCAGCAGGACCGTTTTTTGAAACCACAGGTCTAAGCAAAGCTTACGGCTATTTTGCGAAATGGTTGCTTGGATGCCGTATGTTTGCTAACTTGACTTGTGGTTCAAGCGCACACTTCAGACGGTCAAAAGTCTGCAAATTGATCAACTTTGCAGACAACGGGCGGCTGGCAGCCACTTTGCGCCGGCAAAAAACATTTTTTTGGTTTGGCCACCTACTGGAAGTGGTGTTTACTTCTCCATTTAGCAAGAGTGGTTAAGTAGGATTTTAGCGGCCCTTAATAATCCACAGTATTTTTCAGGTTATTTAGTTATTCGTTAACGGCGCTTTCGTATGAGCCAACGCTAGAAGTTAACAGCTGTGTTTCCGTACCCTCTTGTTGACAAAGCGTAAGTTGTGATTAAGCACACTTCTTTAAGCTATTACATTTAAAGCGAAGATAAAAAAAAATGACCACTGAATCTTTCTGCAAGAAAGTCCAGAACCTTCAAGGTACCTTGATATAATTAATTAACTTAATTGTTATTCATTCCTTTAAAATTTCCCTTCGCAACACTTTTACAAACCTCATCCCAGCGTTTCATTCCCATTGTTCTTTACCTCAAAACCAAACTACTCCGTGTCTGTTTCCTCAAATTGAAGTCTTCAACCCTCTAGAGTCCGCATTTGGTATGCCTGCATACAACATCATCGAAAGACACGCTCATTTCGAATAATTAACAGTGACAAACACTTCGACCCTATTTTATATTTTTAGTTACCGGTGTAAATGTGCGTGTACTAGATCGATCGCTCTATCGACTCACGAATGGTAGATTGCGCTCAGGGTGGGGGGGTACCGTGACTAAAGTAATCATGCTTGATGACGTCTGGACCGTGGTGGAATTTTTATCATGAGTTTATCATAGTGTTACGGTAAAGTAGTGACAAACTGCATGGATTCGAATATGATATGAGACCACACCCGTTTGTTGTTCCAACACCACAGAATTGTGAATACCGACATGTTATGGGCACTTTTGACTGGTAGGGGATACCCTATATAAACGCCTTTTTTTGAACAATCAAGTGCCATCACTAAGAGACATGAAAGCATTCATAGGCTTAGTTTCCGATACCTTTTATTGCTTTTAAAATAATTCTATATTTAACCTTCAAGCATGTCCCCTCGGCTCTTTCACATTTTTATCTTTCCACTTCATGGTTCTACTCTTTATTTGTACTTTAAGTAGGTACGGTGCTCTGTGGATATATTTAAATTGCCAAAATAAACAATTTATCAAAATCTCGACATGGCCTTTACACCCTTATAACAATATAGCTCAGACTGCCCAGACCCTAACCCGGCTTGATAAATGACACCAATTATACCATTTTACTATTAGTTGACTGATGTTTAATGAGTAATTTGTACTAGAATTTCAATAACCAAGTCACTGACTGAGAGGACAGACTAGACCTGAAATGTGTGGATCTTACGAGGACTCCTTCATCACCCCTTTCTATAGCAGTAAACACATGACGCAGGTTACTCTGGAGAAGGGAGACAAAGAGAGAGAAAAAGCCCTCTCCAATATTGCAGCACACAATCAACAACATTTATATGCTACCAGAAACTGGTATATGTGGAAGCAGTCCTAGCAGTGTAGTATGTGCTTGGGATCATGTACGATCGTTTGGGCTTTATGTTGTAGGGATTCCTTTAGCCTTTTGACATTTGCATATAAATTACAGAATCTGGCCCCATAGTATACATTTATATGAGTGCTTAATGGCAAGGTTTACCCCCATTATCTGGAAGATACTGAGCAGACCTTCTTTAAGGTCTCCCCATCCAACTTCAAACTAGATAGCCCTCGATGCCAGACATCTAATGGGCATGGCTGAGCAGCCAACTCACATTCTCACCACACACACACTTTATTCATTTAGACTATAATTAATCAGTTACAAATGTATCTAGTATATGCATGTATTGTTTGTATGTTTCACTATGGTAGTAGCCTAGTTACCATTCTTTATTTGTATTAGTTAGACTCTCAATGCTTATACTTAGGTATATGAGTGGAATCTCTTCTTTAAGATCTTCGACATTGTGTCCGTGGTATCAATGTTTCTGCTTTTTATTTCCCTAAACAATTTATTTACACTAGGTTGAAGCCTAAAATACATCATACTATTTGTTAACGCATCTTTTGGGTTACCATCACCAGTCCATCCGCCAGTCATAAAATATGCAAATCAGGTGTCATTGAACAAAGAACACTTTCCCCCGCTGAAACTATAGCCTTGTTATTGGTCAATCCAACCAAAAGGGGTGTTACCGGGAAACCAGATAACATTTACATTTAATCTTTTAGCAGACGCTTTTATCCAAAGCGACTTACAACGGGCTAGCTGGAGAAGCGGCGCCCACCCTACCTGGCTAAGAGAATCCAGAGAGGCAAGTAGTAGGTATGAATGGACAGGATAAGTTTGGAAACGTTTTCCGTCTCTGAGAGTGGAGAGAAGGAGGAGAACGAGTGAGCATTAGTCGTTGTGAGTTATCCGCGTCTTCGTGTGGAGAAATTGGTCACTGATGGTTCTGTCTTATTTGTGAAGAAAACTGCAAAGCATACAGCTGTAAGAGTCGATTGAGGGGTGGTGGAGGCGGGATTAAGAAGAGAAGAGAAAGTTTTGAAGAGTGTCGGCGTCCAACAGTTGTTAATTTGTCGTGGTAATATGATGTTTTTAGCAGTGAAGACGTTTGCAGAGAAGAAGAGGGAGAGATGATTACACACGAGGTCGGTAGAGTTTTGATTTAAGCATCAATTCCTCATGCAGCCCTGAGTTTAAGTCGATGTTCACGGAGAAGTACATCGGACAGCAGGGGGCAGATGGGTGTGGTCTGCGTGCGGTCTAGACGACAGTGGGCCCAAAAGTTGTCCAAGCAAGAGGGTCAGAGTGGAACAAAAAGTGTCCGTAGCACTGTTCGGTGTAAGAGCTGAAAAACTGCTGAGAGTGAAGGACGTGAGGATGCAACCACAGGGATGAGGCGAATGGAGGAGAGTGAGTACGGTTGTACGAACCTTCCTAACTCCTTACTGGCAACTCAGTTACTTCTAGACAATAATATCAATATATATCCATAATATTAATATAAATATTATATTATATTATATTAGTGATATTAGATTATATTATATAAGAAATTATAATAATTTAAAAGATTATGACGTTACTTCTTTATTTTTCAGCGTGGCCTAAAATGCCGACGTAGGCTATTTGTATGAATGCAAAAATTTGGCCACAGCAGCCAAAAAACAAACAGACATCAACAAAAATAGTAAAACATCAATAATTATAAATATAAATATATAATAGTTAGTTGAGGGGATATTTGATTTTTTTAATAACCTCGTGTTTTTCTGAGTAAGTGTTCAAAGATGGACTTTGAGATCCGGGGAAAGCATATCATCAACTGGAAACACTTTAGACAAGAAAAATGCCTGTTTAGCATTACATTTATTGAAATAAGTTTTAGTTTTTCGATTGTAAATATTTTGTTTTTATAGTCGTAATTTAAAGCCTTTTATAGGATATGTTTATCATATCTATGAGGCAAGGATTGCTGAGTTTCGGTTCATTTTTGTGAAGCCCTCCTGCTCAAGCCAGAGATGCAAATTGAGCATCCTGTTTGTTTTTTTTGTTTTTTTTTTACAAAAGTTACTTTTACGTTTTGTTGATCTTGTGAGTGGACACAAATAAAAGTAGATCCTTTGCCATTCCGAATGATGATACTCTTTCCTTTATGAGCAAAAATTACAGCATATTTTTACAAACAAAAATAAAAAACTTGAATTTTACAAACATATAATGTTCCAAACATATTTTTAAATTAAATACAGAAACGAAAATAAATATGACCACTTTGCCATTAAAAAACAAAACTGAAATATCGTAATGGCTGCAACAGCAGCTGTGTATGGAGAAGAGAGAGAGAGAAAAAAGACAGGGGATCCAGTCGGACTTGGGGCGAGAATTCTGATTAAGCTGTTGGACAAGGTCCGGGCCCGTGCAGGGCTCTATTCGTTCCATCGTTTCAACTAAATTCCCCAAACTGCCGGGGAAAATATGCACCTACATAACCTGACATGACTAACGCTACGCCAATGGTCATGGTACTCTCCTATAATGGAGTGGGACGATGGAAGGATGAGAGAACTGACTGAAAGAACGTCTTTTTTTTTTTCATTTGTGCACAATAAGTATCTCATAGCTTCGTCAAAAATACTGTTGAAAGCAGTATGCTTAACCCTTCGGAGGTTGACACGCGGATACGCGGTTTGGTGGCATGCTTCTCTGATAACACCGAAAATAACAAATTACACTTTCAGTTTGACGTACAGGATAAGAGCAAAGTTCACAGTCTTTACCGTCTCCCTGTCATTCTATTTTATTGCTTCGACCAAGTCCACGGTGAGGAGTGTGCTATAGATATTATAATCATCCACGTAAAGCGTGGGACGGTGTAAAGCCTACCTCAGAAGCAAACCAAAAGCAGCGAGAATGTTTCTGAGTTTTTTTTAATTTTACCCGTGAATTTTGCGCATCCTGAACGAGAGAATAAGGACAGACTTCACTCCAGAAACAGACTCGGCTGTGACAAGACAGAATTCACCTCAAGAAGACGCACTGTGAGGAATAAGCTTTGGATTACCTCAGGAAAAAAAAATGCAGCGGGTTGATCCAGCAGAGATCATAAATATGAGTAAGTCTTTTTTTATTAACCTACTTGTATTAGTTTTCACATAATTTGTACACATTTTACTAGTTAGATTCTTTTCCAAACTATAATGCCTGACTAAATGGTATAATCAAAGTGAAACATGAAGTTTCATTCACTGCATCTGAATGTCTAACGATGCCAGGATTTAAAAACTTTAATTTTTTTTAACATGTTCTAGAACATAGACAGCAATATGTTATAAAAGAAATACAATGAAATGAGTTTGTAATGAAATTTGTTTTATGCGGTTTGTAAGATTAAAAACACAGTTATTTTCCAACAAACTGTACATATTGTTTTCTCTCCTCTATTGCCCCGCCTTCTGAATTGTGTGTGATTGGCCCACATGCCTCAGCGGGATGGAATGTTACGCCTTTTAAAATTATTCTGATGGGGCCTGTGACCAGCCTGAGTGACGAGAAAGCATAAACTAGTATAAATGACATTTACACTGTTTCATAGTGTATCTTCTTTTGGAAGGCCAAACAAGTAGGTTCGCTTTCTCACTGAAACAGCGTCACAAATCACAGCATTGAGTTGCGCGGGAGGCCGGAGGCCTAGAGTGAGTAGCGGCGGCTTGAGTGACAGAGGCTGGGCGGCTCGTAAGGAAGAAGATTCTATGAAGGAGCCTGACCTTGTGCTTGTGGGCAAACACCATGTGACGACCCTGGGCGGAGGACTCCGCTTCATCCACAGTGAAACCAGCCGGATTCCGGCGATCCACAATGCAAGTTGATGTTGTATTTCCTCAGCGACCAGGTTCTTTTTCGAAGCAATTGGCCTTAGTTGGGCCTTTTGAAGGAAGGTCTTGCGATGAAAGTGGACTGGGTCCCGTATCAACATGTGTTTGTCTTTTGGTTTATGCAGACCTACACTCTCGGTCAATGTGCGGTCGGCCTTTTGATTTTGTACATAGTTGTTTGTCCGTTACCTTTTTCTTGTTTGTTCAAGGGTTTCGGCAACATACCGTCACACAGTGGCCAACCGTGGCATGCAAAGGGATAATCACTGGCATGCAAGCAATAGGGGTAAAAACTGCATACTGACGTACATTTTGAGGTAATAGACTTCTCATAGTGCCACACAGCCCTGTTAGGGAGCTATAGATACACTATGAAAGTGTGAGAATAACTTGCTCTAGTCTACAGATGCTAGCGGTCACATACTAGGCACTTCGATCAAAGCCTCAGTGGTCTAACAGCGCTCATCAATGTCAAGATGACTGAGATGGCCAATCAAATCAAAGTAGGCGGGGGTTTACGGTTCACAGAACAGAGCATGCACGTCAGATTAGAGGGTGAGGTAAGATAAAGCTGTAAACTCAGTATAATTAGTCAACTTTTAACGATATGCTTTACAATCGGAATGTTAAATGACCGGACAGCTATATCCCGTGAGATGCAAACTATATATTTTTTTCCGCAAATATGGCAATTTGACGAGAAAGGGAGAGAGGTGTAAGACTGTCCTCCGCCTGGTCCCTCTCCGACAAACATTGAAGCTGAGTGTAGTTGACTTAAAAAAAAAAAAAACAGCGATTTTAACCTAGGGATGGGCGATATCCATTATCGTTTGCGCGATATACCACGTAAAAATTCTCCCCACGATAAACGATAAAAATACGCCTTCCCACTGATAATAACGATAAAAGTCTAGTTGATGACACATTTCTGTGTAACGACTGTGTAGGAGTGATGTGAAGGAATGCGGACGTGAAATCGAGCAGCTCCTCCTACAATCTGGAACAGCGTTTGGATAACACGCTGAACAGTGCAGACAAATAATCGGTCCTGAGCCTTGAGTAATGCTACTACAGAAGCACGTGTGCAATACAGTTTTACATGTGTATGAGTCGGTTACAAACCTGTTGTCCAACACAGATATTATTATTTTATATTGACGTGCTTTTTTCTCCACTAGGGCTCCAAACTGCGACTAATAACAGTCACATTTGCGACCATAAATATATTTTCGAGTGACAGACGTTTTGCTGAGGTTCGCCACTGGCGACTACCCGCCGAAAGCTCATCAGGATTTAACCGCTAAAAAAGTTTTCTCAGGGCGGATGATTTGCTTTCATCTATTTTCGTGCACAACTTGAACAAACTAGAACAGGTTAAAGCTGTCAGCTGTGTGGAATATGGGCCCTATCGTTGCGGGATGCGGGACTTCTCATTTATAAATAATTACTAATCGGCGTTGTCTAAACAAGATCTTGGTCTGTGTTCTTTAAATGCGTGGAACTCATTATTTTGAAGATGCAACTGGCCATCTCAGTAATTGCAAAAAGCTCTGTGCTTTTGTCACTAGTTTTTTTAATAAAAAGTACCAGCTTTAAAAGTATTCCGAATCTATAACGAAATTCAAACAATTACAGTTTGGCGCTCCTTAATGCGGCAGGGCGCGGTTCGCTTTAGCGCCTCAGTTCAAGAGGCAAATAACCCCATTTAATCTTTCTCTTTACTAATATAGTACATAGTGAACATGAATTAACATCAAAAGGTAGGCTATTTTATTAAGAGAGCCTACAGTACAGCTTACTGAAATGTCTCCATGTAGGAGGAGCCCAAGCTACCCTCAGTGACAAGGTGATGCTTATTGCTCGCATGATACGGGTACAGATTCTGTGTAAGATGAACAATTCTTTGTGACTGTAGATTTCAAAGCTGGAAAAGACATTTAAGTTCCACTTTAAATGAACTTAGTTCCAAGTTCATCTACAAGATGGATTAAAATGCTGATAAATTTCAAGAAAAGATGAGACATAAACACATGACAGTATGATTGAAATGTTAAATGTAAAAAAAAAAAATAATAATAATCCGTAAAATAAATAAACCACGTTTATTCTGGTGGCACCTAAAAATTATTTGGCTCCTAAGTTTTTCTTATAGGAGCCAATGGCTCCTTACTCGATTTTTTTGTTTGGACCCTGATATTAACTTCATAACAGGTTTCAAATAACCTTATTTTGAGATCAGATGTGGTTTCGCTTATCACAGAATAAGGCAGAAATCATACTATTTTATAGCATTACATACAGTGATAAAGGCTATGTCGAGTATACCATTGCATTACAAATATACTTTATTTCCAAGATTTGCTTGAAAGAACAACATGACCATATATTTTGTGCATTGCATGTTTATTGTCTTCAGGTTTCCTCAGTCAAGATTTCTCTATCTGCGTTTTAATCAGCTACAGCCTACAGGATTAATCACTGGAGACCTCTGTCCATATTAAAGTGATTTCCTGGAGCATTACTTCTACTTGTGCATATGTGGAGTTTGCTGCGCGCGAGAGCGTCCTCCGGCTTCCAGTATGACCATAAATAGTCGTGTGTACTGCTCACAAAATCATATTTTGGGTAAACTAGGAAAGATAATACTTTTTCTCTAAAAAGGGTAGGAGGCCATGATTGACAAAGGGCCAGGGGGGGCAATTTGGCCAGGACACCGGGTTTACACCCCTACTCTTTATGAGAAGTGCCATGGGATTTTTAATGACCACAGAGAGTCAGGACCTTGGTTTAACGTCTCATCCTAAGACGATGATTTTGACAGAATAGTAGTGTCCACGTCACTAGACTGGGGCATTTAGGACTAGGGATGTCAATGATTAATCGATGATCGATTAATTGTCCGATAAGAGATGCAATCGATTTAAAAGCTATTGATGGTCGATTAAGCTATTTAATTTTGGGCTGCATGCAGCTCATGCGCCAAAACACGTGCGAGCGGCTGTGAGTGACGGTGATGGTATATAAATGCATCTTCATTCTTTCATAATATACAAATTAAGCTTTTAAAGTGATTTAAACTTTAAACATACAATAAAATAGAAAAAACACAAAGATCTTCAACATGGAAAGCAACAGAAATGCAGTAACTAAGTCATTTCCCCAGATAATTTTCATATCGGACACTGCGCTTTGCAGGGCTGTGGGGACACAGGACAGATAGGCTATTAATTTCTACAACTTGTTAATTCGTTCCTACGACTTCCTTAATAACCCATGATTTAACTAAAATGAGGGAACAAATTAATAAATCGAACATTTCTTATTCATAGCCATGAAATCTTTCATTTGCCTTCCTGCATGTTTACCACAGAAAGAGATGTGAAAACAGTGATAAAAAGTGAATGACAATAAAATAAACCTGCAAAATTAGAGAGTTAGACTGTGAGGATTAAGGAAAAGAAATAAAGGCTAAATATATTTGAATTTGTGGAAATTCGTGACCAAACGGCAAACCAAAAAAAGGCCGCGTAAATGTAGGCTATGGGCTCGAACGGCATTCAAAAGCATGGTCGCGATGTAACATTTTCCAGCTAACTAATTATTCCTCTAGTAAACAAAGCTTTTATACCACACTTGTCATAATCAGAGTTTATAATTTGTAAATTAATAATTGCTGGATTCAAAACAGCAATTAAAAGGCGCTGTGACCGACACTGACAATACATTTTCCTGGAGCATTCAATGAGGTCACTAAACGGTGATGCCACAACTACGAGCATCGTTCACAAGTTTCTGCATGGACCTAACTAGCCTAGGGCACAGGTTTTCAAGCCCTGTGACAAAATGGGATGCTTTAAGCAAAATGTATAGCCTATGTAGGTAATAGGCCTTAAATAAAAAAAAAAGTTTTTTCCATAAAAAAAAAACTCAAATATTTTACGAAAGCACACATCTTTTTGTTTTTTATTGTGAGTGTGCAAAAATAAAAGTAAACACTTTTGCAGATTATATCTTACTCTAAAAATTTAGTTTTTTTATGTTTCAGCTGTTCAGTCGTGATGGAGATTCATGTGCTGTGTGCCACATATTCCAGCAATTCAAACTTCCTTCGCAGTCTGTTCATTATCAAAATAAAACACAGTCAACCAAAAATATAAAAGGTCTACCTTATACGAGGTAATGTATTGTTATTTGTATTACATTTCTATTCTTGTTACGTTTAGTTATGGCTATTCACTTCATGAAATGCCATTCTAATGAAATTGCCGCGAAGTAGACGTTAGCTAATAAAACGTTAACTTGCTAAGTTATCAGTAACGTTAGCTAATGTAAGATGAGTCTACTAACGTTAATGTATTCAGGCGTCTCCTACCCTGGTCCTGGTGAAATACTGTCCCAGACTTTTTGCACTCCAATATTTACCTTTGTCTTGTTTTTCTTCTCTTGTCCCAAAACCTTCTTGGGTCATTTATTTCACCCGTTAGTTTGCGCTTCACAGAACGTGCAGGCAAAGCATAATCATGAACCATAACTAACGTAAGTGATTGATTGAGGTATAAATACTAATATAAACAATATAGATATAAAATATAATAATCTCGATCAAGGCTAGCTACTACTTTTTCTTTCTTCGTCTGTTCTTTGCTTCTGTTGGCTCTGTGTTCACCTTTGTATTTGGCGGTTTCCGCCGTGTTCCGCAGGAAGTTAGAGAAACTAGAGAGGTCAAAGGTTATATGACGCCATAGACGGGCGACAAAACGGAAATAAAGAAATGTGCTGTGTCTTCTAATTAAACTATAATTTTCTCCGGATTTGAAAGTTTGTGGAAACTGTCGAGATAATGTTAGTACACAACTAAAAAAAAATATATAACATAGATATAGTGATTTCTGCTATTTTTTAAAGCAGAAAAATTACATATTGTGCCTTTAAGGTGAGAAAGCGTTTTTGAGAGTGGCTTTTGCACATCCTGTCATGCCGGTGACTGCGTGCCGCTGAAATAGACACATTTAGCAGCATTTAATTGATCGTTAATTTAAAACAACGATCAATCATGGAATTATCGAAAATTGACATCCCTAATTAGGACCCACACAGACTACAGGGTGAGCACCCCCTGCTGGCCTCACTGACACCTCTTCCAACAGCAACCTAGTTTTTCCCAGGAGGTCTCCCATCCAGGTACTGACCAGGCTCAACCCTGCTTAGCTTCAGTGGGCAACCAGTCGTGGGCTGCAGGGTGAAATGGCTGTGGCATTAATATAGAACGGTGATTAAACTGAACAGTTTTAATGCATAGGCCTTGTCTCACAAACACACAAACACACACACACACACACACACACAAAAACGCACACATACAGTGGTGTTCAGTACAGTCACAGTGTATATCTGTTATTCAAGAAACTTTTGAAAAGTTTAAAAAACATTATGAAAAAACCCTCAAACTATTTGCATGAAAATCAAATAGGCCTATTGTTTTTTTATCATATCATTTAAAAATGTTTATGTACTGTATAAATACAGAATGCATTAAAAAGGGGGGGGCTGTTGGCACAGTAGTTTGTTAAAAATGTCACGTCATGCCAAAAAGGTTGCCGACCCCTGAACTAGCGGCTATGCATATAAGCAGCCTTTTAATTAAGAGACTAGAACAATCATGGCTGATAGTAAGATGTTTTGCAAATGAAAAGGAAACTAGACGCAAGAACAGCTGTAACTTCTTACCCAACTTGTACATGAAGGCTAAGTACCAGCAACAGTCACACCTTTAGGATTATTTGTGATATGGTTTTTCTGACTTAGTCCTCTTGACTACCCCTAACAGATTTAGAAGCTGATTTCAGCACTAAAATGCTTTGTGAATTAATAAAAAACTTAATATCACAAAAAATAATAAATAAACAACCAAAATTTTAAAAACAAAATCCACTAAATAACCAAATAAGAAAATACAACTAACCACAAAACCTCTTGTGAATATGGCCCCATGTGTGTTAAACCACTCTTATTCCCTTAAATGCTGTAAGGAAAATGGCGTTCCAATTTAATATAGTGTTTACAATGTTGGGACACAGATGTATGGAGCAGAGAAAGATTTCTACAGCTGGTCTGAAAAAAAAAGACTATTTTACAACAGTATAAGATGTTCAAGACAGGTTCTTACTCTATAGTCATATGTCGCTTCTGGGTTCTCATCACAGGCAATGACCTCTGGCGCCATCCAATAAGGAGTGCCAATGAAAGTGTTTCTCCTGCCAACTGTCCTGTCCAACTGTGCGCTCACACCAAAGTCAACTGCAAAAAAAGGACACAGTGATGTGATTAAAACAGGAATGAAATGGCAAGTATCAGGATTATAGCAATTAGCAATTTTTCAATTACATACCACAAAAACTAAAACCCTTGAAAGCTCTAATTAGACCCAGATTGGTTGATGTTGCTCAGCTGAGGTAAAGGGGTCATTCATTTCTGAAATCAATTTTTCAGATTTTTTTGACAAACAATTTCTAAAAGTATGGCAGTTTTTGATGTAAAGTAACAGTGATGCAATAAAGTGCAAAAGTATTTAATTTATTAAAAGCAAATAAAAGAATAAGACTCACCCAGTTTCACCTCTGCATTCTCTGTTAATAGCACATTCTGACCCTTGATGTCACGATGGATGACATGGTGGGCATGCAAATGGGCCAGACCCTGAGAAGAAAAAGTAACTCTACACTAAATTTCATATGTAAAAGTTATGGAAATTACACAAATTTCCACCCTTGAGGACAAAACACACTGAGTAAAAGTATTCAGTGAGGAGAAAGATGAAATCGATTCAAAAGACTGGAGATGTTTCTATGAAAATGGAAAGTCCTGAGTAGGGTTGAGAATCGAACACCAGAACACAGGTGGAATGCTGTTCACAGCGCTTGGTCACATGTCGCACCAGAACCGTTTTCGGAACCGAAACTTAGAAATTGCTCACGGTTCTGGTTCTTTTCAAAAAAGGTTCTCGGTTTTTCTGTGATGGCCAAAGATGTGTCCACACCCAAGGACGGTAATTGAGAACACATATGCATACATGCGGTCTATTTTCTGAGTGGTTTACACATTATTTTTAGTATTTCATGATTTAAATATTGTTTGTAGGTACATTGGTTACAGATCATACTATACCCCGAATTGCATAATAATGACTGACACAGATTTGGTAATTTTCATTTGTTTTATTTTCAATATGTTCCTGCCATAAACTTACTAGTGTGGGTGCACACTTTCTAGTGGTTGTTGGTATATTGTTAACGTTTATTTCTTTTAAGTTTAAGTTGCTTACGTGGACAGAGTGGAGGTTGGCGCTGGCTGGGATGCTGCACGTCAGTGGAAGTCCGTTCCCAATAAAGGACTGGCTGGCGTTAGTTGCCACCATTTTGTTCTGTTGGATTGATCCATGTTGCCAATTAGCTGGGGGGGGGGGGGGTACAAGATTAATTGCATGATGGTCTGTTTATTATAATTCTATGTATATTTTGTTGTTTATGTTACTTTGGGTATATTACTTTGTTGATGACCCAGTGCTTCATATTTCTGAAATTAATTACTTTATTTATTTTACTCGTGTTAGGTGATGTAGGTGTCTTCCCCTGTGTATGTGTAGTGGACTAGTCCTTTGTGTATATAAGTTTCCCAGGTGTGCGCGTTGGGGGGGGGGGTTGTCTTGTTAAGTTTGGTTCTGTTCAGTTGACCTTTTTTTTGTTTGAGGCCTAGGCCTGACTTTATTTTCATTCAGTTCTAAGTTATTTACTTTGTAACTTTTTTGGCATTTAATAAATTATTTTCTTTATTCGGAGATCCTGCATTCTTTGCCCTTGACTGCTTGGTCCTTCACATATGGTGTCAGTAGTGGGATCAACGAAGGGTGCAGGTTTCCCAAAATTTTTTTTTGTTTTTTTTTGGCCTTCCCCTTTCCCCCCTGTGGTTTGTTGAGCGATGAGTCGGCCTGGAAGGAAGGGGCCACCAAAGGCAGTGCTAATGGAAGCAAGGGAGGAAGAGGTGGAGATCATGGTGGATGAGGAGGAAAATAGTCGCAGAAGAGTCAGGAGGGCAGTAGCCAATGCTTGCAGATCTGACAAGATTGTTCCGAGCACACATGGCACAAATGGATGCTCGAGAAACCGGGAGGGCTCAAGAGCAAAAGGAGCAAGAACAACGATTTAAGGGACTGCAGCATCAGTTTGGCCTGCTTCAAATGGAGGTGCAAGCTCGTACTTCACACACTCCTGGTCCAATTGTTTGCGACTTTATATCCTGGAGTTATGCAGGATGGGGACCCTGGCAGTAGTCGACCACTCGCTAAAGGAAGTGAAAGGGAACTTCGAGTGGAGCATGATAGAGGTCAGTCCCCTGATTAAAGACCTTAAATTAGATAATTAAATGACTCCGATGATATAGAACTTTTTTTGATAACTTTTGAAAGAATTGCGGCAGCGTGTTGTTGGCCTAAGGCTGATTGGGTGGTGTTCCACCTGATTCCCCTATTGACCGGTAAAGCTCGAGCGGCATATGTATTTATGGATATTGACGACTCTCTTAATTATGATAGTGTGAAGTCAGCTATTTTGAGGAAGTACGACATTAATTCAGAAACTTATCGACAAAGGTTTCGTTTCCGAGAAGTTGAGTCATCTGAGAGTCCTAAAGAGCTGTATGCCAGGTTGAAGGAGCTGTATGGGAAGTGGATTCGACCAAAAGGGAAAACAGTGGAGGAAATTGGAGAAATAATTATTCTTGAGCAGTATCTCAGAATGCTCTCTCTCTGAGCTCCAGGTATGGATCCGTGAGCGGGGCCCTGAAACTGCTGCCGAAGCTGCATCATTAGCGGACATGTTTGTTGCTGCCCGGGGAAGGAACCAGCCATGGAGTTGGCGGGGTGGCAGAGACTCTTGCAAATCCCAGGTCTATCCTCCGTCCCAGTACCACTCCTTTGGTAAGCCTCCCTTAGGAGGAAAGTTTGATTCTGTAACATCAGTTAAGTCGCCTAAGAAAGTGCCTATTTGTTACTTGTGTGGACAGGAGGGTCATACCAAACCTGTTTGTCCGAAGAATGTTGGCAAGCTCTCACAAGTGTGTTATGTGCCTAGAGCTAAGGCAGATCCTATAAAGCCTGGACTGTCCTTAAACATGACCACTGTGGAAGTAAATGTAGAACTCCCTGCGCTAATTGATACGGGCAGCGACCAGACTTTGGTGCGTAGACAATTTGTGTCACCTGTCTTGATTAATCCTTGTGACAAGAAGTCAATTTGCTGTGTTCACGGGGATGAAAAGCTGCTTCCTACGGCTGATGTGTACATCAAAGTGAAAGGACAAACTTATCTTCTGGATGTGGGCATGGCGGACGAGCTACCCATTTCCAGTGGTCTTTGGGTCATGATCTGCCGGTACTCTGGACTTGTTGCAGCCAGTTCCCTCATGCAATATGGTCATCACACGAGCTAAAGCAAGCACAGGGGAAGAAGGGAAACAGATGCTTAGAGCCCTACCTTTCTTTGACAATGAGGTAGAAACTGTGGGATCTGCAAAGCCCAGGAAAACTCGTCAACAGAGAAGGTTGGAAAAAATTAAATATAATGCTGCTACCATGCTAGGTGACTCTTTCAGATTTTTCCCCAGACTTTAAGCTGCCTACTAACTTGGCTCAGTTACAGCAGGAGGATGCTAGTCTTGTCCCTTACCTGGAAAGGGCAAGGCCAGAGGATGTAGAGAATGAGATGGACTGTGATGTCACGAAGGAAAGATATCTTCTTCAACAGGGGATACTCTGTCGTCGGCTTGGGTCTGTGATACAACTGGTGGTACCCCGGTGTCTGCAAAGTTATTCTTGTCCTGGGCCATTCAAATCCCTGGGCTGGCCACCTGGGGAAGTGTAAAACCCTTGCTAGGATTAGAAGACACTTTTATTGGCCCAGCTTGAGGGCAGAGGTAACACAGTATTGCAGAAGTTGTCCAGAATGTCAAAAAGTCTCTGCATATAGCCCTGGTCGGGTTCCACTCCAACCGCTTCCAATCATAGGAACTCCCTTTGAAAGACTAGGAATGGATGTTGTCGGACCGGTTGAAAGAAGTCACACAGGTAACCGATTTATGCTTGTGGTAACGGACTACGCTACAAGGTATCCGGAAGTGTTTCCTCTGAAGTCAATCAAAGCAAAGTATGTGGTGACTTACCTTGTACAATTATTCTCCAGAGTTGCGTTTCCACGTGAGATCTTGACAGATCAAGGAACAAACTTTATGTCTACCCTGGTGAAACAGGTTTACAAATTGCTGGCCATCAAGAGTCTAAGAACAACTCCTTACCACCCCCAGACAGATGGGCTTACCGAAAGATTCAACCAGACCCTTAAACAGATGCTTCGCAAGTTTGTCTGTGATTCGGGTAGAGACCGGGGCCAATGGCTTCCTTACCTTCTGTTCGCCTATAGAGAAGTGCCACAATCATCTACTGGTTTTTCGCCTTTTGAACTCCTATATGGACATGCGGCAAGAGGTCCTCTGGCTCTGCTTCGAGAAACTCTGGGAAAGGGATCAAAGAGGGGATGAGCCAATGAATGTTGTGTCCTATGTGGTGCAGATGCGAGAGCGTCTGGAGAAGATGTCGGGATTGGCCCAATCTCATTTGGCTGAGGCACAAACGCGCCAGAAAACCTGGTATGATCAGTCTGCTCGTGAACGCACTTTTGAACCGGGTCAGAAGGTACTGGTGATGCTGCCCAGTAATGAAAGTAAACTGTTGGCCAAATGGCAAAGTCCGTTTGAAGTCCGAAGGAAACTTGGACCCACCACTTATGAAATTGTCACACCAGGTATGAACCGCCCTAGTAAAGTAGTGCATATTAATTTGCTGAAGGAGTGGATTCCTCGTTCTGAGAAAGAGTCGCAAGTTCTGATGATTCGACATGTGATGGAAGAAGACCTAGAAGAGCAATATTTGCCTCAGCCGGTTGCAGAGAACATGTTAATTTGGGATCATTTGCCAAAAGATCGCCAAT
This sequence comes from Cyprinus carpio, assembly GCF_018340385.1. Classification (NCBI taxonomy): domain Eukaryota; kingdom Metazoa; phylum Chordata; class Actinopteri; order Cypriniformes; family Cyprinidae; genus Cyprinus; species Cyprinus carpio. The sequence continues at coordinate 15,431 of NW_024873095.1, read as the reverse complement.
CACAAGTGAGAGCTCTTTGCCAACCTGACCTTTTTTCTGAGTATCCAGGAGCCACAACATTGATTGAACATGAGATAGTGTTGAAAGGTGATGCTGTTGTGAAAAGGATGAGTTATCGAACACCTGAGTGGCTACAAGCCTCGTTGAGGAAAGAGGTTGATCTGATGCTAACGTTGGGAATCATTGAACCTTCTAAAAGTGAGTGGTGCCACCCCGTGGTTTTAGTTCCGAAAAAAGATGGAACTTTAAGATTCTGTATTGATTTCCGATACCTGAACTCTGTCTCTAAGTTTGATTGCTATCCAACCCCCCGTATCAGTGACCTAATTGACCGCTTGGGTCAAAGCAAATATCTGACCACCATTGACCTGGCCAAAGGATATTGGCAAATTCCTCTCACTCTTCAATCTAGAGAGTTGACTGCTTTCATTTCAGGGTACTTCCCTTTGGCCTTCATGGGGCTCCAGCCACTTTCCAGAGACTCATGGACCAGATATTGCATGGTTTGTCTTTTACGGCCGCTTATTTAGATGACATTGTTATTTACAGTGACACGTGGGAACAGCACCTACAACATCTTCAAAAAGTTCTGCAGCGTCTCCAACAAGCTGGCCTCACCATCAATCCACTGAAATGTGCGGTGGCCCGAACTGAAATCGAATATCTGGGCTACGTCATTGGTAAAGGGGTGGTCAGACCCCAGGTAAAGAAGGTCGAGGTCATTCAGCAGTGTCGTTTACCTCAAACACGGAAAGAGTTAAGATCATTCCTTGGTATGGCAGGGTTTTACACCTGCTTTATCCCCAATTTCTTTGGCAGAGCAGCTGCCTTGACGGATATGGTGGGCTCAAGATGCCCCAATCGACTTCAGTGGTCTGAGGAAGCAAAGATGACGTTTCGAGACATACAGAGTGCCCTGGGGGAGGAACCTCTGTTACATAATCCTGATTTTAATAAATTGTTTATTGTGCAAACAGATGCTTCGGAGCGAGGCATTGGAGCCGTGCTACTGCAAGGGTCACCCAAGGGACGACAACTGGTGGCTTATATTAGCCGTAAACTCTTCCCTAGAGAGGTCCGGTATTCTACCATCGAAAAGGAATGCTTGGCTATGAAATGGGCTCTGGATTCCCTAAAATATTATCTGTTGGGGAGAGAGTTTATTGTGGAAACTGACCATAAAGCTCTACAGTGGCTGGAGAGGATGAAGGACACAAAATAGCAGAATTACCCGATGGTACTTGGCCATGCAGCCCTTTCGATTTGTTGTCCAGTATGTTCCAGGGAAAAGCTAATGCTACGACTGATTTCCTCTCTCTCAGTGTGTCAGTGAGGTTCCTGAAGGGGAGGGGAATGTGATGGCCAAAGATGTGGCCACACCCAAGGACGGTAATTGAGAACACACATGCATACATGCGGTCTTCTTTCTGAGTGGTTTACACATTATTTTAGTATTTCATGATTTAAATATTGTTTGTAGGTACCTTGGTTACAGATCATACTATACCCGTATTGCATAATAATGACTGACACAGATTTGGTAATTTTCATTTGTTTTATTTTCAATACGTTTTCTGCCATAACTTACTAGTTTGGGTGCACACTTTCTAGTGGTTGTTGGTATATTGTTAACGTTTATTTCTTTTAAGTTTAAGTTGCTTACGTGGACAGAGTGGAGGTTGGCGCTGGCTGGGATGCTGCACGTCAGTGGAAGTCCGTTCCCAATAAAGGACTGGCTGGCATTAGTTGCCACCATTTTGTTCTGTTGGATTGATCCATGTTGCCAATTAGCTGGGGGGGGGGGGGGGTTCAAGATTAATTGCATGATGGTCTGTTTATTATAATTCTATGTATATTTTGTTGTTTATATTACTTTGGGTATATTACTTTGTTGATGACCCAGTGCTTCGTATTTCTGAAATTAATTACTTTATTTATTTTACTCGTGTTAGGTGATGTAGGTGTCTTCCCCTGTGTATGTGTAGTGGACTAGTCCTTTGTGTATATAAGTTTCCCAGGTGTGTCGTTTGGGGGGGTTGTCTTGTTAAGTTTGGGCTCTGTTCAGTTGACCTTTTTTGTTTGAGGCCTAGGCCTAACTTTATTTTCATTCAGTTCTAAGTTATTTACTTTGTAACTTTGTTTGGCATTTAATAAATGATTTGCTTTATTCTGAGATCCTGCATTCTTTGCCCTTGACTGCTAGGTCCTTCACAGTTTCCAACCCTAGTCCTGAGAAATTGTGTAAATGCAGCGCTGGTGTTGTCACTCACTCTCAGAATCTCTCTGGAGATGTATGCAATCCAGTCTTCTTTCAAACTGTTGCCTTTGGTGTTCTTAACAAGGTCTGTTATAGAGCCAGCACCACAAAACTCCATGACCAACTGCACAGACAGGAAAATCAAAGGGGGAAAAACAACATAAAAAAGGCCTTTAAAATGTTAAAATACTAATGTTGTATTTAAATTTCTTCTTATTAAGTTTCATCTCATATGCTTCTATACAAATTTTGCATTCTTAAAGGAAAATGACTTGGCCATCTCTGAACATAAGAACGTTAGAGAATCATGGGTGTGGGCTCTTTTGATTCAAACTGCCAAACAGTCTCTCAATATCATCCTATAAACTTGAGAAAACTCCTAGCAACCACATAGCTATCTGTTTGAAAGACTGCAAGGCCTTAAACCCTTCAATCTTCAAGTTTCTGGCCAGGCTTTTTTGTTTTGACAAAAATTTTTGAATTTAGAATTCTACAGTACACCAGTGAACTGCAATTTATTTAAATAGACAGTGAGGCTGTGAAAAACATGATGGATGTTCAGATACCCACCCACAGCTGGTCATCATGTCCAGGAGGACTCTTCTTGATAAACGCACCATAGTATGTGGCAATGTTTCTGTGGTGGGAGTATTTCTTCAGCATGTTAATCTCAAGTTTGATCTCATCCTCCTCATCCTAAACCAAACACATCAACAGAAAGACACATACAAAATTTAATGAACCACAAAACACCAAAGAGATCTGTTACTACTAATTGTGTTTAGTTCAGATAGGCGGTCAAAGGAGGCAAACACTTTTTTTTTGCGCTTTAGACAGGCACAGAAAATTTTCTTGAATTCCCTCATTCCAGGCTATGTATTTGATGACTAACAGATGGGTGTCATTGTGCTCCACCACAATTTTACATACATTTCTGTCAAAGACCCATTTGAAATTAAGGTTATTTCTGTCAACCATGTCTAAATGCAGCAAACCAATTCTACACCCTTCATTTCATTATATTTACTGCACATGCAAAACGTGTATGAAAACTGTGTATGAAGCAAAATGCACTGGAGAGAAAAGTCAGGCAAGGGCACCCACTACTCAGTGCACAGAGCTCTCTCCTAATGAGTGGTTGATCTGAACCAAGTGTGCTATAAGGGAGACACACAAAATGTACAGAGTGGTGGGTCCCCAGGACCAGGATTGAAAAACACTGCAATAGAGCCTGTCCTTGTGTTAATCTAGACCCAGTTTCCTATGCCCAGACTCTGATACCAAACACTTTTATAGAGATCAGAAAGAGATCAGTAATATAGGGCAATATAATGAAATTTCAAAATAGTTTTTTTATTTTAGTATTATTTTTATTTTTTTTTTTTTACCTCTGTGACATCCATGACTTTGATTGCCGCCAGCTGTCCTGTTTTGACATGTCGACCCTGAAAATGAAAACAAAGGATTAGTCAGATTAGTCGCTGATGGCTGACAGACATCACAATGTTGTGCCGGCATCGTGATGGCCCCCTCGCCCGCCCCTCCCTTTTTGAATGCACGATTGCTTTTTAGTTTCACTATCACTTTTGAGATTCGCGATCACACATACTGTGTTTATACTATGGAGCGGCAGTACTTACCACACATTTTACAATATTATATGTTTGTCAGTGGTACTGAGGATCTGCAAGTCATTCGCCATCGTCCTCTCCTTACACAGTGTATACACCGGACGCGAAAGTTGTCGTGTGGCACTGCACCGCATCAGCTAAAGACTGTCTACACTGGACGCGACAAAAGGACTAAAGGACTTTAAAGGGTCTAGGGCATTACGGTCTCGTAAAAGCTTTTGGAACTCCCTTTGCGAAGGGTATGACTGACCAAACGTTACTTTGACAATGCTGCGTGTGCGTGCAGCGTTTAGGCACTTCATCAGTTGTTGCAAATAAATATTTCTTCTCATAATTATTTATTTAAAAATTGTTTCACTGAGTCTTATTTACTATTGAACTTTTTCAAAACTAAATGTGTTTGAACTTGCTTACACTATCGTCTTAAATCATATTTCTATCACTGACAAAAAGTATTTTATCACATCAAAATAGAGACAAATTTGATCAGCCTATTTTACTTACGTTTGTATGTGAAGTCAAAAATCTGCCCCAACTTTGCTTTAAAATGCATCGCAAAAGCTCCTAACTGAAGATCACAATCATAAATGGAAATCACTTCCGTGAAGTGACCATCGCATGTTCCCTTCGCTAATGGATTTCTGGAAGGGACCTTCGTGAAGGGATTCAGTTGCTCACTTTCATTTGGAACGTCCCTACAAATGGCGTCCCCTTCCCGAAGTGCCTTTGAAGGGTGCAAAAAAGCCGTTTGGAATTTGCCCATTACGTCAATGCAGCAGCCATTAGAAGCTCCAGTTCCCATAGAAACCTGAGGCTAGACCAGCCAATGCCGTACTTTGACAAACTCCTCCTACAGTTTTAATCAGATCATTTTCAAATTTGGTGAGGGTCATCATAAGACCTTTGTAACCTTTGTAAATTGTGAAGATCTTGAGTTTTCGTCAAGGGGCGTGTCCCTGGCGGCCTGAGAAAGTTTGATGTTTCGCTATGAAACAGGAAGTTACTGTAACTCAGGCAAGCAATGTCCGATCTGCCCCAAACTTCACATGTTTGATAGGTGTTCTGTTCTGAACAAACACGAATGCCCAAATTCAGTTATAGTCATAGGGCCACCTGGTTGCAAATAGGCTGGAAACATGCTAGCAACACTTAGCTAAGTGCTAAAGCATGCTATTATTGCAGTGAAAGAGGAAGTTACTGTAATTCAGGCATACAGTCTGCAATCTGACCCAAATTAACAAGTTTGATAAGAGTCCTGTCCTGAAAACACCTACATGCCCGTATTCGATTATAGTCATAGCGCCACCTGCTGGCAACAGGAAGTGATAAGTTTAACACCGTTATGGACTCCTAACAACATAATAAAAAGCATCAACAAGGGTTAAATAGGCTGGCAACATTCTAGAACCATGCTACAACATGCTAGCAACACTTGTGTTAAAGCATGCTATTAATGCAGAGAAACACAACATAACTGAAACTCATATATACAATGTCCAGTCTGCCTAAAAACTTAACATGTTTGATTAGAGTCCTTGCCTGAAGATATCTACATGCTCATATCTGGTTATTCGGGTATTAAGTTGTGATGAAAGAAGCGCTGTTTCCAGGTCCAAGCCTCAACTCGCTTCACTTGAGAATACTACCTCAGCAGCCGTTTATGAGCATTGTTTATTCATATTAAACATTTAAGATAAACGCTTTCAAACTTATGGTGTACACTTCAGTCTCCATGCTCACAGCATCCCAAACACAAATAATTTTTATATTTATTTATATTTTCGGTAACACTTTATATTAATGTTCTGTTATAAGTCATTTATAAATTATTAATGATGAACTAGTCATTTACAAACCATGACTATACATTCATAAATGATTAATAAGTAATAAGTTAACATTTTAGTAATGTTTTATTAATTCAGTTATAAGTAACTTATAAGTTATTAGTTAATGATGAACGAATCATTTACAAAACATGACTATATGTTCATAAAATGATTAATAAGTGGCATGCTAACGATTTACAAATGTGTTGTAAGTTATCTTAAAGTTCAAATCATGAAATAAATCAAACAGATCATTAGTAGATGGTTTATAAGTTATTAGTTGATACATTATTTATCACTTATAAATCATTGAAGTATTTATATCAAAATTGTTTTGTATAATTATCTCATGCACAAATGATGAATAAACCATTAGTAAATGATCAGTATATGATTTATTGGCAAATTTGTTAGCTGGTCCATGTTCAAAAGCACAAACAGGTATGCTAAAGCACTATTTTTAAGAAGAGTAATTCATTTGTTTTGAAGTTGATAAACATTTATAAATGCCTTAGTCAGGTGATTCCAGTGGCTTGTGTTAAATCCCTTCACTCATCGGCACAGACTTGTTCTGTGTGTGGGGATCTAGTGATGAAGTGACCCTCAACCGCTTTTACCTTCCACTGAAGCTCACATCAGGTGCACAGAGGTGTGTCAGAGAAGACAGCTGTCTATACCCTCACCAGTCAGTACTTACAGTAGTACACACTACAAAGTTGTTTAACACCTGTTTATAGATAATGTGTAAACGCATGAATAAATCATTTACAAAGCTTTCTGCATCCCCTAATCTAAAGTGTAAACTATTCATCACTTGTAAATGTGTTACATATCATTTGTAGACCTTTCTTACCTGTTTACACATTATTTGTATATGTACACAAGTCATTTATAACACTTTCTGCATACCCTGATCTAAAGTGTAAACTATTCATCACTTGTAAATGTGTTACATATCATTTGTAGACCTTTCTTACCTTTTACAAATTATTTGTATATGTACACAAGTCATTTATAACACTTTCTGCATCCCCTAATCTAAAGTGTAAACTATTCATCACTTGTAAATGTGTTACATATCATTTGTAGACCTTTCTTACCTGTTACACATTATTTGTATATGTACACACGTCATTTATAACACTTTCTGCATCCCCTAATCTAAAGTGTACACTATTCATCACTTGTAAATGTGATACATATCATTTGCAGATCTTTATAAATTATGTACAAACTGCAGTTTGTAAATTCACCATGTATTTGCCATATGCAAAGGTTGTGGTATACCTTTTGGTTACAGGATATACAAATCTATACAAATCCCTTATATGATATTTAAATTATAAATATTTTTATGCAAATATATTTTACTATTATATAGATATATTTGAGCCTCTAACTCACTCCTCATAGACAACGTTTTAGCCACTTCACAAAAATAAAAACGCAATATAGATATATTGACAGTGACTATTATCTTAGTTAATATACTATTGTATAAAAAAGATCATTTTAAGCTCCCTACTCACCACCTATAATCTTAAACATAACCATTTTGACAATAAAAAAGTGTAACAGACAGATAAATGTACGTTAGTCACAATAATTTATTTAAAACATTACAAAAAGCAGTATAATGAACAGATAAAAACGACGCGTGTGTGCTACATTACCAGTGTTCTGACGGCAAAAACAATTTTGTGTGAGTTACAGAATGAAATTAAAGTGTTTAATCGCTGCAAACTTTCTCCTGATCTGCATTTTCATCCTTCAAAGCGGCGCCGCACTGCATCTCACTCAACACAATTTGGCATGTCGCAAACAATCTATGGTGGTCGCAAATCACAAGTGACAGCCAATAAGGAGCGAGGTTTGACGTCAATGCCGCCAAGCAGTGTCGTTGTGTAGAAGCGCCAATTTTGAAAGTTTTAACGGATGAGACGGCAGCTATCTACTGTTATTAATGTATAATGATTATATTACGGAAAACAAATCTTTTTCTCACACGGTGGTATCGTACGACTTCTGAAGACTTGGGAATAAAATGCACAAAATAATAGACTACGTTTTATGGTGCGTTTTCATGTTATGGTGAGCAGCTGTCCCATGGGAAACAAAATAAAAAATACACAATTAAGTGCTGATTAAATGGTGACAGAGTGTTCATTTATTTATTTAAAAAAAAAATAAGTTCAAGTTTGGGTAAAGTGATGGAATGAGATGGATCATGTAACAGGAAGATCTGCAAATGATATGTAACACATTCACAAGTGATGAATAGTTTACACTTTAGATTAGGGGATGCAGAAAGTGTAATAAATGACTTGTGTACATATAATGTGTAACAGGTAAGAAAGGTCTACAAATGATATGTAACACATTTACAAGTGATGAATAGTTTACACTTTAGATTAGGGGATGCAGAAAGCTTTGTAAATGATTTATTCATGCGTTTACACATTATCTATAACAGGTGTTAAACAACTTTGTAGTGTGTACTACTGTAAGTACTGACTGGTGAGGGTATAGACAGCGGTCTTCTCTGACACACCTCTGTGCACCTGATGTGAGCTTCAGTGGAAGGTAAAAGCGGTTGAGGGTCACTTCATCACTAGATCCCACACACAGAACAAGTCTGTGCCGATGAGTGAAGGGATTTTAAACACAAGCCACTGGAATCACCTGACTAAGGCATTTATAAAGGTTTATCAACTTCAAAACAAATGAATTACTCTTCTTAAAAATAGTGCTTTAGCATACCTGTATGTGCTTTTGAACACGGACCAGCTAAAAAATTTGCCAATAAATCATATACTGATCATTTACTAATGGTTTATTCATCATTTGTGCATGAGATAATTATACAAAACAATTTTGACATAAATACTTCAATGATTTATAAGTGATAAATAATGTATCAACTAATAACTTATAAACCATCTACTAATGATCAGTTTGATTTATTTCATGATTTGAACTTTTTTTTAAGATAACTTACAACACATTTGTAAATCGTTAGCATACCACTCATTAACCATTTATGAACATATAGTCATGTTTTGTAAATGATTCGTTCATCATTAACCAATAACTTATAAGTGACCTATAACTGAATTAATAAAACATTACTAAAATGTTAACTTATTACTTATTAATCATTTATGAATGTATAGCCATGTTTTGTAAATGATTAGCTCATCATTAACTAATAATTTATAAATGACTTATAACAGAACATTAATATAAGTGTTACCATATTTTCATTGTCTGGCTATATCTGGGATTTCGTTATGGAGTTTAAGGATAGGATTATAATTTTTTTGTAGTATTATATCACATTGTGAGAGTATGAGCACCTTTTGTTGTTTTCTCGTGGAATCTGATAGAGCATTTGGACACGGAAGCAGTGACACATGTCGTCAGACTTAACAAGCAGATAGTTATAGCGCCACCTACTGGCAACAGGAAGTGACATGCCATTGTGTCTAAACCCCCAACATTGCGAGTAAATCACTCGCATATGCGACTAAATCTTCACTCTGGCGACTAAATGATGTCTACTATTAGCCAATGGCTAATACATTCTCAGATTTTACTCGCCAGTGTGTGAGCTTGATGCTAAGTATAAGTTTAACACAGATATATTTTCACTTGCCGAACACTCTGATTGAGCGCTTCAGAGTTTCTCTCTTCGTCAAGCTATCTGTGATATTTTTCAGTTCATCTCAATGGATGCACAGCCTGTGTTTGTGTATTTGGCGTACCTTAGACTCTAGTGTGAAGGCGCACAACTCGTGTGTCGAGCGAGTTTTACAGATTATGCAGAGTTGACACGTTACATGTAAACGATATTCTTTGTTGTATTTTCCTGTCAAAATAATGGAGGTCATTTGGATTTTTTTCAGTTTTTAAGAACTGCCGGGTTTTCTGGTAGTGGGCGGTACTAATACGCAAACGGCAATCTCATTGGCTGGTGCTCACTTATTATCGTCCCTGTTTTGATTTCAGCAAATCAGTTCCCGTGAATGGACATAAATAATTAGTAAAGTTCTATCATTAAATAGTGTTCATTCTTTTTCTTGTGCAATGTTTTACTGTTGTTATTAGTAGAAATTCGGATTATTATTATTATTATTATCTTCTTATCAGTATTATTGGGGGTTTATTTTTTTTACAGAAACACTGAACGATCAACAAAGCACCACCACCAGTCCTAAATTCAGTTCAAATGTCTATGCATTCATACATGGTTACCAAGTTTTAATTATAATTAGTAAAGTTCTATCATGAAATAGTACTTGATTATCCAGATATCACATTATAATGCTTGACTGACTGATGTTAAGTATGTACTTTCATGTATTTAAAAAGCTGTGCCATTTTAAAAATATATACAGTATTATACAGTATGTGTGTGTGTGTGTATATATATATATATATATATATATATATATATATATATAATTATATATCTATATATATATCTATATCAGTCTGGCGAGTAAACTAAAAAATTACTAGCCAATGGCGATTCAATTGCCAAGGTGTCCGTAGAGGGTTGTGTGTTAAACATGCTAGAAATATTCTCAAACATGCTAGCAACAGTTACTAAGTGCTAAAGCATGCAATTCTATTAAACAGGAAGTTGTTGTAACTCATGCATACAATGCCCTATCTGCCCCAAACTTCACATGTTTTATAAGAGTCCTGGCCTGAACACATCTAAAGGCCAATATTCAATTATAATTATAGTTGCACCTGCTGGCAACAGGAAATAACTTGTTTCACATTAACTTAAATATGCAACATCTGATCTGCCCCAAACTTCACGTTTGATAGGTGTTCTGTCCTGAACAAACACCCATGCCCAAATTCAGTTATAGTCATAGCGACACCTGCTGGCAACAGGAAGTGTCATGGTTAACACTGTTATGGACTCCTAGGAACATATTTAAAAGCGTCAACAAGTGTTACATAGGCTGCAACATGCTAGAAATATACTATAACATGCTAGCAACACTTAGCTAAGTGCTAAAGCAGCGGTCCAAAACCTTTTTAGCGCCAAGGACCGGTTTTAAACGTCAGACAATATTTTCACGGACCGGGCGTTAAGGTGTGATGGATAACTACAACAAAATAAAATGATACGACTGGCATAAAAACTGTGGTATATTGTAAATAGAATAATAAACATGAATCCACTGTGTATTCGTATGCAACTTTATTAGCAGCGTCCTCGTAACATCGCGCCAAAACATAACATGAATAACATCCTCTCTGCCCCCTAACCCTAACGCTCACTTTTTTTATATATAAAAAATATATTATAATGAGCGAGTACATCATGAATCCATTTTCCAAACCGTGTTTTTGTCTTATCCTGAATCACTACGGTACACCTATAATGAGTGTTTATATTCTGACTATTTTAGTCTGGGTTGGGGTCGGCAACGCTGCAGAGTAAGCACAGTACCTGCGTGACTCGCCATAGATGTAAACAGAGAGAAGTAGCTCCAGCTACAATGTTCTTCCGCCAGAAGCAAGCCCCAAAAGTTACCGACTGCAGCTTTAATGTAAATTATTTATTCTTTCTTGTGCGGCCCGGTACCAAATGACGCACGGACCGGTACCGGTTCGCGGCCCGGGGGTTGGGGACCACTGTGCTAAATAGGGATATGCCGGTATCAAATTTTCCTGTTGCGATTAATTGATAATGCTTTTGTCACGGTATATGGTATTATCACGGTATTGAAATTTAGTTTAAAAAAAGTGGTCATTATACAGTATAACAGGTTAAAATAACTTTTTTCTTATAACAAAAATAAAACTGACCACTTAAATACAATAAAGCAATACAGAAAAAATATATATAATTAAAATTTTACCACATTAAAGTGCAAAAGAACTATAAAGACCAATAGGTATCACTTTACAATAAGACATCATTAGTTAACCTTAGTTAATGCATTAACATTATGCATTAACACAAGTCAGGTTTTATTTATATAGCACATTTTGTACACAATGGTAATTCAAAGTGCTTTACATAAAAGAAAGTAAAAACAAAATCATTAAGAAAAAATAACCTCAAAAATAAAACAAGCGATTTAAGAACTTTGAAAATGATTTTAAAAATTGACTTAAGAAGAATTTAAGACAGTTTAAAAATAGAAATGATTTTTACATAAAATATAGTGCAATACATAAAATATAGTGTAATCAGTTCGGACATCGCATAGTGCTCATTCAATAAATGCACAGCTAAACAACGAGCAATAGCTACCTTTGCTACAGGAAGTTATTAATCTTTGTTAAAAAAATACAAGTCAGTTCATGATAGCTCATTAAATAACAGTTGAACTTTCAATTTTAACAATGTGTTATTAATATTGGAATACCTAAGATTAATGAATGTTCAGACGAATTTTTCATTGGTAGTTTTTTTTAACTAAAGAAGCCCTAATGTAAAGTGTGAATGAACAATAAAGAATCAAAACACTTTCAAACAATATCTAGGGCATGTTGTAGTCCAGATTAAAAAAAAAAGTTTGAAAATAAATAGCCTATTAAATCTAAATATTAAAGTATTTGGCTCTGTGATGAACACCATAGCAAATCCCCAAATCTGAATGGCATATTTGACGGGCTATTAATTATTTAAAAATGGTGTTAGAAAAGTAGCAGCTGCTTTATTAATGGGGTTTTACAGGGTAAGGTCTGCAGTTTAGCGCCACTCTGCTGTCAGAGAGTGAATGTGCTTTCATTCAGCGCGTCTCTCACGTGTTCCTCCATGTGCTTCTCTTGAGCTCATGCTTCTTTCAAGCAGCATACAGCGGTGTTTGTGCATTTTGAGCAGTTATTGGGAAAAAATTCTTAAAATGCATTCCAATTCTGAATAAATTTGTAATATATAATTATTCACGGTATTTAGAAGTGCCCACGATAACATTACCGTGCATTATTCATTACCGCGATATATCGCATTGCGAACACCGCACAAGTCTAGTGCTTAAAAGCATGCTACTAAGTGCAGTGAAACAGGAAGTTGATGCAACTCAGGCAAGCAATGTACGATATGCCCCCAAACAAATCAACAAAGTTTGATTAGAATCCTGGCTGCCAGATATCTACATGCTCCCATTTGGGTTAAAGTTATAGCACCACCTACTGAAAGCAACAGAAGTACATGGTCTTTACATTGTTATGCAACTATTACAACACCGTAAAATATGCAATTGTGTGCTAACACTGCTAGAAATATTCTCAAAACAGTGCTAGCAACACCTTACTAAGTGCTAAAGCCATGCTATTTAATACTAGAAACAGGAAGTTGTTGTAACTCACATGACATACAATCCCAATCTGCCTCAAACGTCCACATTTTATAAGAGTCCTGGCCAGAACACCATTTTACAGGGCCAATATTCAATTATAATTATAGCGCCACCTGGTGGCAACAGAAATAACTTGTGTTTAAACTTAACTTAAACATGCAATGTCCTGATCTGCCCCTAAACTTCACGTTTGATAAGCTTCCTGGCCTGAACTCATCTTAAGGCAATAAAAACATATTGATTTATAGTCATAGTCGCCACCTGCTGGCAGCAGGAAATTTACTTATTTTACACTAACATGCATTGTCCGATCTGCCCCAAATCTTCACGTTTGATAAGAGTCCTGGCCTGAACACATCAACATGCCAATATTTAGTTATAATCATAGCGCCACCTGCTGGCCAGCAGGAAAATTTGGCACAAATATTTACGTATTTTGTAGCGCGTATTGCCCAACGTTCGCTGTTCTATTTTTTTCATATAAAGTCTTGGTATAACAACTGACCATTTCCACTGCTACATAAGTGTCTTTCTTCAAAAGTTTGTATATTTTACCGTTACATATCTAAATACCGATACATTACTTCATACATCATCTTTCACTTGGCATCATTACATGTGTGCACAACACCACTTTTTTTAATATTCAAGTCAAGGAGGTTTTGTATGTCACTTTTGATGAAGATTGTATGATCTTTGAAATTAGCAGGACTTTTAAATGCCAATATTTAAAGTTTACCTTAAGTATACTCTGCAATAGTTCCCCTTTAGCAAAATAGAAAATAGACTAAGTATTTTTTTTTTAAATTGTACTTCAGCACTTAACTTCTGCACAATAAAGTGCATTAAGGTCCAAAATTATTTTTTCCAATTTAACAGACCTTAAGCATACCAGTTTTAGTACACAAAGTACAATTGGGCAGGACATTTTATTTAATAAATACAAAAACAAAAATTGTAGGGTACTGTGCATGAAGTGAAATGTATTTCAAAATACATTTTAAGTATATTTAATTTTTCACGAGGGAGGACACAGCCTCAACAGGCATTCAGCTTCTGTTTAAGCCACCCAATGAGACTGTGCAAAATTTAAAGATAATGTAATTTTTGGTCATTTTTTTTTTTGTTTTTTTAAATCACCAGACATTCTAAAAAAAAGAAAAAAAAGAAGGTAGCCTACATAAATCACATATGAACCAATTTTCCATTTCAATCAGCTCATATTTCAAAAAGGAGAGTAGTTTGCATCCTTGGATGTTACTGTCTGTCATTTCTATCGTGAAAGATTTGTCAAATAGTAAATGTTTAAACAGCTTCGCGACTTTAACGTCTTTCGTTCATTGCAATGAAATTTGTGCTTTACCTCTTTGAACAGTCAACCCAACCTATTTGATTTTACAGCTCTCAATTATTTTTGACATTGACTAGTGCTGTTAGACCCCTGAAGCCAACCACCCTAAAAATGTTTTTTCCTAGGCTTGATTGTGTTTATGGGGTGCAGTATAACAAGTTCGTTTAAAAAAAAAAAAAAAAAAAAAAAAAAAAAAACATCTTTATTGCACATATTGCACAAAATTCTACACTGTTCTGACCCTTTTCTTATGAACGCTCTGATGATTTCCAGGTTTTAAGAAGCCCCTCCCCTCAGAAATATGCAATGGGCTCAAACTGGTCAGTGTGTTGTGATTCACTAAACCGTCTAGTGCTCGCTATCATGGCAACCGTGTGCCCGTCCATGTCTAACCAACCCTGTACAGACACCTTGGCTATGGAATCGCCATTGGGTACAAAATTTTTTGGTTTACTCACCAGACTGATATACCATATAAACGTGTGTGTGTGAGATGTGTGTGTGTGTGTATATATACACACACACACACACACACACACACACACACACACACAACAATAAAGAATATTAATAACTATGACTGGGACTGTCATACAATACCATTTAATGAACACCATTAGAATAAAACACACATACCCAGTTCCACACACACACACACACACACACTGCAGGTCACAAGAAGTTTGGGAATCAGTAAGATTTTTAATGTTTTTTTAAAAGAAGTCCTCTACTGCTTCATCAAGCCTGCATTTTATGTGATCAAAATTACAGAAAAAAACAATCTAATTGATTTCCTATGATAAAAACTGCATTTTCCAGTATCATTACTCCAGTCTTCAGTGTCACATGATCCTTCAGAAATCATTCTAACATGCTAATTCATAATCAATGATTGAAACTGGTGCTGCTTCAAAAAAAATTACGCCCCAAATTTTGAACGGTAGTGGATATTGCTAGGAAATTTTTTAATAAATAGAAATGCACCTTCTTTTTAACTTTTTATTAATGAAAAATATCAATGTATGTATA
>NW_024873094.1:0-18962 GCF_018340385.1 Cyprinus carpio | reverse complement strand
ATAATGAACAACTCTCGTCTCATTCATCGTGACTTAAATACCATAATATGCTCAGCTGTATTTCGAGACACAGAGCCAGAAGTGCATTCACAAAACGTAAACAAACGCCAAAGGAGACGGTGAACATTATACAAAAAGTGGGCAGAATAACACAGATAACAGCCTGTTAGATGACGCCACACATAAAATAAGAAACAACAACCGGTCTCATAAAACTTGTTAAAAGAGTTGCTACACCCAAACCGAACATGAATAGGCTTTTAATAGCCTATTAATAAAAATAACTCGAATCAGACCATCCTTTCAGAAACAGCAGTAATGCCATGGCATGCCAGCATAAAAAAACACAGTGAAAACTTACAACATAAAAAGTGGGCAGAATAACACAGATAACAGCCTGGTAGATGATGCCACACATAAAAATAAGAAACAACAACAGGTCTCATAAAACTCGTTAAAAGAGTTGCTACAACCCAAACTGAAATAACTCGAAACCATCCTTTCAGAAACAGCAGTAATGCCACGGCGGGCCAGCATAAAAACACACACAGAGCGCTACCTGAGCTCTAAACCAGGCTGAGTCTTCTGGGCTTTGAGTTTAAAAAACGCTGATTATGTCATCATAATCCGAACTGTCAATAAGTTCTCTTTCAAAGGACAGAAGTGCCAAGTTGTTCAGGCGTCCAGTCAGCATGGATGACCTCAGGCCTTATACTCATCCGCAAGTATGGCAAAATATTGCCCATGCAGTTCAGTCTTTATTTTACGGAGTAGGATCGATGCTGCAGCTTCAAGCAGCTCATCCTGGATGTGGTGGCTCATGAATGTGGCATTTCGGGGCAGCTCGTTCAGTCGATTTTCAATTTCTGGAGCATATTTTGACATGAACTTGAAGAGCTCTAAGAAATTACCTCTATTAAGTGCATCCTCGGTTTCTCTGTGGCCTCTGAGTGGTATTTCCAGCTTGGCACATAACATGGCAATGTCCAACACAACTTTAATATGCTCCCTGTTTCGCTCCACAAATGACGGCGTGTCACCGTGCAGCTGGTTCAAAACTGTCCCACGGCTTTGCGGTGCATGGCTGACCATGTACGATTTTTGCTTAGTTAACACCATAGCATGGGGCTTGCTTGCTTCATGTTTGTCGCAGGCTTCTCTGAGATGTTTCCAGTTCTTGTAGCCATCTTTAATAAAAGCAAACTCTGTGTGCATCTCCAGAAAATGTCTACACGCCTTGCAAAACATTGCATCCCGTTCTTTGCTGTATTCAATCCATTTGAATTTCTCATACCAGTTGCTGTTGAATGAGCGTGGCTTTCCACTTATGATAGTAGACGGAAATGTTGACAGCTTTGGCTGAGTGGCAGGTTCCTCCAATGCCGATAGATCCGATGGCGTAGCGGTTGTCTCTTTGGATGCTGGTGGCGGTCTGTGGCGGTGGAGTGCAGTGTCAGCCTTCATGCTAACATTAACGCTAGCATGACTCGATGAAAATAAGCCACTAACGTTAAGTGTCTCAAGACCACCCTCCTCCTCCTCAGGTAACGTTATAACATGGTCCAGAAGTATGTCATCATCTAGACGTGTTTTTTTTAAAAAGTGCGTCAATGATAGATGTTTAGCCATAGCTCAGTTAGTTTGCCGCGGAAAACGTTCGGTCTGAAACGCGCCCGCGGTGTTGCGTGATAGCATCACCGGACTGACACGTGATATGCCGACATAATATTTTTATTTTGTAGCTATTTTTCGTAGCTACTGTACTTAAATGTCCTCAGGAAACTATTAAAATTAAATTATTTATTAATTAGTTATTATTAAAATTAAAAAAATAAATTGTTTTTATTAATCTGATTGGGTGGGCCACCAGTCAATCTGGGTGGGCATGTGCCCACCCAGGCCCACCCATAAATCCGCGCCTGGTAGAGGACCTCACTTTTTTTTTTTTTAGTATAAAGTAGGTCTAGTATGGAAGTGATTAGCATTCCTAAGCACCACACATAATTCAATAATAATAATTTGGCCATTTCTAATGGGTCAGGTTACAGTCAGGGGCGGACTGGCCATAGGGAGCACCGGGACATTTCCCGGTGGCCTGATGGTAATTCTGGCCTGCCGGCTGCCGCTGTGCAGTCGATCAGGCTGACGTGCAATAGACTGGGATGCAACTGCGAATTAATTGATGGACTTATGAATCTACGAATCAGGCAATCGCGGAGTAAAAAATGACACCACCACATGACCCAACATCAGCGAAGCACTGCCTTTTTGGCTATATCCAGAGGCATGCTTCATCTTAGAAAACCGTGCAAAAAACGGAGCGTAAAAGCAAAGGAGGAGCAGAGCGGGAACGTATAAAAAGGGAAAAGCCCTGGCCACAGTGGCCATTAAGTTGATGCAAAATCCCAGCCATGTTCACCAGTAAGGGAGCAGGTCGGTCAGCATTACATTTACATTAAATTTACTAGGGGTGGGACGGTTCACTGAAAAAATCGAACTGTTCGGTTCTCCACACACGTTTCAGCACGCGCTGGGACCGCTGTTCAACTTAAATCTGACAAAGCATCTGTAATATGGTTTACTATAAATAACACGTAAAACAAACAGGGTTCTGTTAATATATGTTTCTGTTGATGGATGAACATTTTGGCTTCCCAGACATTACAACAACAGCGATGAAGAAGAAAAAAACCCCGTGGCCAAACCATTCACTCTTGTTCAATACGAATACAAACACTGGATCAGTGCATTCTTTTATAGTGACAGTCTTTATATTAATCGAACAGCAACAACAAAGAAATCACTCACTGCTCTTGATTGAAAAGCTTTTGTAACTTTAATAAAGATTTATCTTTAATTTGTAGTCCCAATTTGCAATGCTGTTTTACATTTGATTACTTTATTCAATTTATGTACCTAAAAACTATGCTATACCTACCTAAAAAACCCTGAAAGTCAGTTTATTTTATTTGTAGCTTTACTCTATTGTATTTATTTGTGCTGTTGCTTGTAGTTAGAATATTCTTAATAATATGATAAAATATATATTTTTTTGAAAGTATCGTTTTTCCATAAACATAGCACACACAACGGTAGCGAAACAGTGACTCTAAAACTGTGAAACAAACCGAACTGTGAAAAAGCTGAACTGTTGCACCCCTTATATTTACGTATATCATTTGGCAGACGGACGCTTTCATACAAAGAGACTTACAATAGATACAAACTATTCTAAAAAAAAAATTACAAATATATATAATGATAGAAGTTTTAAAAGAGCACCTTTATGACAAACTAGCACACTGTTTTACATATGGGGACACAGTATTTTTTTAGTGCCAAATTTGACCAGAAATTTTGATTTTCCATTTCTAGCCTACAATATGCAGTCTAGTCTACAATGTTTATTTATTTATTTTGAAGGTGACGAAGGAAGGCAACAGTAGCACTAGTGCTCCAAGTGCTCCTGCTGTTAAACAAAAGGGGGTGGACAGTTCAGCTTTTGAGTCAGAGCAGGAACCCTCCGGTAAAGGTTAAGCTATAAGCAAAACTAAACATGCTGGCTATACTCTTAGAACAATATGTGCTTTTATGTTTTATAAGATCATCAGTAGTAGGACTGTGATCATGGGGACATACAACTGATGGCTGCACAATTAATATAGATTATTGAAAATAATCTTGGGGAAATCTTGGGAAATAATGGGGAAGTCGTGGCCTAATGGTTAGAGAGTCGGACTCCCAATCGAAGGGTTGTGAGTTCGATTCTTGGGCCGGCAGGAATTGTGGGTGGGGGGAGTGCATGTACAGTTCTCTCTCCACCTTCAATACCATGACTTAGGTGCCCTTGAGCAAGGCATCGAATCCCCAACTGCTCCCCGGGCGCCGCAGCATAAAAATGGCTGCCCACTGCTCCGGGTGTGTGTTCACAGTGTGTGTGTGTGTTCACTGCTCTGTGTGTGTGCACTTCGGATGGGTTAAATGCAGAGCACGAATTCTGAGTACGATACACAACAATTAAAATAATGACACCAAACATACACTTTTTTCACTTGAAAGTGCTTATTTCATATAGCAGAGAAACTAGATGTGCAGAGTGTGAGAGAGAGGGATTCAGGGAAATATGATATAGATGGTGGATTCCTAGTGAGTTTTTGAGGGTTTATTTATTTATCCATTAATATTATGTATGGTAATCTACCCGTTACATCAACTAACAGGGTTAGCCTACAAGTTTAGCAGTCTGGTGGCCACATGAATTGGGTGGTGGTGACTGCACCAACAGAGGTGGCCTGGGGTGGAGTCAAATTCCCGGCCTGATTTACTGTCCCAGTCCGCCACTGGTTAGGGTTCGGGTGGGTACGGCCCTGCATTGATTTATGAGGCACTGTACCTTTAAGAGCGGAAACAGCTCCTGTTCGCTCCTCCACCCTCCCTTCTGTTCAATCATGCTTTACAGCACTGGTTCTCAACAGGTTCTCAACCGGTGGGGCGCGCCCCCGGACACTCTCCCCGGGGGGGGGCGCGAGTAGGCTACAGGATGGGAGAAAAAAAAACTGAAAAAAAAAAAATCTATTTTTTTTTTTTTCACTAAACTACTGTCATAAAAATGTATAGTTTTGTATATACATAACTCCTGAATAAAAATTAAAATGTGTTTGGACTAATTTTTAAAAAAAAAGTTTTGAACAAATTTGATTGGTTTGTCGATAGTGAGCGCAAATGCAGGTGATAAGCGGTTTTATTAAGCGAGTCATTGAGTCCTTCATTTTAAACGATTCATTCAAACGGCCGATTCATCAAGAATGAGACAGATGTTTGTGAATGGGTAATTGAATCTTTGACTCAAACGATTTGTTCAAAACACTGAATCATTCAAAACACGATTGAGTGTTGCTGTGAGATGCGCTATGTTGTGATCTTTGTTTGGATTCATCGGATCTATTTTCGCTGCTAAAATAGACCAAAACAGTCATTATTTCGTCTAAAATGTAAGTGACTTAATATTATTAACTTGTTTGTTGAACTGTCGTAACAGTGTCACATTTTCAATCGCGAGGTGATGGTAAATTAACTGATGGTCAGTTGTCAGTTCTCTTGGTCGTCAGGTCGTGTGATGTATGTTGCTGAACTGTATTCAAATGTTATAAATATAAAACACAACATTTTGAATTGTAACTGCAGTATGTCAATTAAGTTTATTTGTGTGTGCTGCGCTCATTTGTTTGATTTCTCCTCGAGAAGCTGCGCAAGCCTCAAAAGTTTAAGGTCCTTGCACCCTGACTCCGAAACTGTCGTATTCGTTTTTCCATTTTCGTCACTTGGTGGCTCTTAATTGTCAAAAACATCCCTCAAAATATTTGCTACGGATGCGAAAAATGCAGAAAATCGAACCATCCGAATAAATGTATATTACGGCCGGAAGTTTTAGAGGCTGCAAACGTATAAAACATGAGGTCGTATTTAGTTTTATATATATATATATATGAACGAATAAACTAGTCAGAATATAGGCTACAGTTAAAGCTTTCCTTTAGTTTTTGTGAAATGCTAACACGCACGCACGCACATACATGTTTAAATACATTTATGTTGTTAATAAATAAATAACAATAAATTGTTGTAACAGCAATATCTCCAAGTTTTGTTTTTCACTGTAAAAATGTCATGATTTGCCAATGCAAAGAGAGTACCACCACTTTTTTTCCCCCACTTCAAGCACTGATTATAACACAAACAAATCATCCTCGAGATCCGGTTGTGTGCACAGCAAACGAGCTATCAGTTGAGCAGCTTATTGAGCTGAAGAGTGACAGTAGACTGAAGGAACTCTGTAGCTCCTGCCCTCTTTCCTCATTCTGGGCAGCATTGATGCAGGAATACCCTCAGCTCTGTGACGTTGCCTTAAAGATTATCCTTCCTTTAGCGTCGACATATTTGTGGCAGGAGGCAGGATTCTCAAAAATGACTGCACTCAAAACGAAATACCACAATCGTGGATGATTTGAGGCTATGTTTATCAAACATTAAGCCAAGAATTGAGGATCTTTGCAAGGCAAAGCAGGCTCAGGTCTCACATTAACATCACCTACCTGCAAGCTTCTGTAAAAAGTTGCAGATGATGCCTACTATTAGGCCTTGTAATAATAATAATAAAGCATAAATTAATATTAGAGGTCTGGTGCCAATTCCCAGTTATAGCAATAGCCTAGTAATGATAATAGGCCTACTGATGATGATGATGATAATAATAATAATAATAACAACAACAACAATAAAGCATGTAACCTCTTAATAATTATATAGCAATAGCCTAGTAATGATGATAGGCCTACTACTACTCATAATAATAATAATAATAATAATAATAAAAACAATACCATCATTATCACAATAAAAATCAGAAACCACTCACTATTATTATTATTACCAATAAAATATAATAGGCCTACCAACCGCTACAATGATAATAATAATATAATATAATAATGTGGGCCTAAAAATAATAGCCTAGGGCTATCTATCTATCTATCTATCTATCTATCTATCTATCTATCTATCTATCTATCTATCTATCTATCTATCTATCTATCTATCTATCTATCTCGGGTAGGGCTGTGGGGTGTGTGTGTGTGTGGGGGGGGGCCCTGGGGCCCCAACGGCAATGAACCAGCTTTGGGGGGGCCCAGCTTGCAAAAGGTTGAGAACCCCTGCTTTACAGCATCGCTTTCACCAAACAAGACACGCATGAAGACACGAACCAACTACAGGTGCAAAGTCATACTATTCTTTATTTTACGGATGTGTATGTATATGATTTGAATGCATGTTTGTCGTCAGTACAAAGCAGAGACCAGGACAGTTTCTCACCTGTCTCCGTGACGATGCGAAAGCAAGATGAAAACAGCAGCTGTCACAGTTTTGTTCAATTAACTTATTTAAGCCCACCGGCAACTTTGCCGCAGTTTATAGTTGTCGTTTTCCTTTTGTAAGTGTTTTTCTATATATTATCCATGTTTTATTTCTCAATGACATGCAAGAAAACAACCAAATAAAGGATTTCAAGAAATAAAAAAGGTAATCATTTCCTTCCTGTCACATGAGGCTGTCAACTTCCTACCTCTACTTCCAGGAAGCATGGTGAAGGCAAACCCTCCCAAAGAAATGTAATTTTCATGTTACTTAAAAGTATTTTTGTTGACATATATATATATATATATCTCTACATAATCATGAAGGTCTCTAGAATCATCCAAACAAAACAAATCTTACAGGAGATCTATAGTTGTTTGTATATTTAATCAAAAGTCCAAGCAGCAACTATAGTTGCCGGTGGGCAAATTACTTGTAAGTACACATCATGGAAAAATGGGGTATACTGTGTTAATAGGTAGTGGTCGACAAGGCCGATATATCGGCAGATATTTGGCATTTTTCAAATATCGGCATCGGCTGATAATTTTTTCTGATTGGCCGATGTGTTCGAGGTGTGTTCTTTTATTTTGACAGCGCGGCAGACTTTTATTTTAACGTTGCTGAGAAAGGCAGCATCTGAGAGCACACAGCTCACATTCTCCTTATTAGGGCTCAAGCCTGGAGGGCGAAGAGCCCTATTGTTTTCCTTAGGATTATTAGGGCCCGAGCCAATGGGCGCAGGGCCCTCTTGTTTTTCTAAGGATTATTCTTATTATTATTAGGGCTCAAGCCTGGAGGGCGAGAGCCCTATTGTTTTCCTTAGGATTATTTGTTATTATTAGGGCCCGAGCCAATGGGCGCAGGGCCCTATTGATCCCCTAAGGATTATTAGGGCCCGAGCACCGATGGTGTGAGGACCCTCTTGTATCTGCTTCGTTTATTATTAGGGCCCGAGCACCGATGGTGTGAGGACACTATTCAACATACTTATTATTATTATTATTAGTGGTGCTTGCCGAAGGCAAAGCATCACTATTACTATGCTCCATACTTATTATTATTATTAGTGGTGCTTGCCGAAGGCAAAGCATCACTATTACTATCTCACATACTTATTATTAGTGGTGCTTGCCGAAGGCAAAGCATCACTATTATTATCCCAAATACTCATCAGTGGTGCTTGCCGAAGGCAAAGCATCACTTGTATTATCTCACATACTTATTAGTGGTGCTTGCCGAAGGCAAAGCATCACTATTACTATCTCACATACTTATTAGTGGTGCTTGCCGAAGGCATTAGTGGTGCTTGCCTAATTCAAAACAACAATAATAATATGCACCATACTAATTAAAAGCATCACTATTACTATTCTCCATACCAAATCTCCTTACAGTGGTGCTTGCCGAAGGCAAAGCATCACTATTACTATCTCACATACTTATTATTATTAGTGGTGCTTGCCGAAGGCAAAGCATCACTATTACTATCTCACATACTTATTATTAAGTTGGCTTGAGAAAGCCAACTTACTGATCTACTATTTAAACTTATTAAGTTGGCTTGAGAAAGCCAACTTACTGATATTCTATTTAAACTTATTATTATTATTAAGTTGGCTTGAGAAAGCCAACTTACTGATCTACTATTTAAACTTATTATTAAGTTGGCTTGAGAAAGCCAACTTACTGATATCCTATTTAAACTTATTATTATTCTTCTTTTTCTGAGACTAAAATTTCTGACTGCTACTCCTCCTAGAGCTTTAACTCTACAGACTCCAAACTCAGCCCAGCTCTTCAGACTGATCTCGCCGGGTGTGCTATATCTTTTCTAACTGATCAGACTTATGGTTTTCATAAAAACGAAGATTAAAAATCATAAAAATCCCATAGACTTTCATTGACGGAATGTTCAGATGAGCCAAGCTCCAACTGTCAAAATTCAAATCTAAACAAACTGAAGCCCATTATACTCAATCAAGCTTCGCTTCTATGTACTATTTCTAATCCATTTAAACTCATTCAAACTCATCTATCTAATATTTCTAATCTATCAACCTACCAATCCAACCAACTATCTATCTATCTATCTATCTATCATCTAAATATTTGTATTTATCTATCTATCTTAATCATGCTAGCGACATGCTAGTATCTTGCTAATCATGCTAGTGACATGCTAGTCACTTGCTAATAATGCTAGAAACATGCTAGTCACTCGTTAATCATGCTAAAAACATGCTAGTGACATGCTAGTCACTTGCTAATCATGCTAGAAACATGCTAGTGACATGCTAGTAACTTGCTAATCATGCTAGTGACATGCTAGTCACTTGTTAATCATGGTAGAAACATGCTAGCGACATGCTAGTCACTCGCTAATCATGCTAAAAACATGCTAGTCACTTGCTAATCATGCTAAAAACATGCTAGCGACATGCTAGTAACTTGCTAATCATGCTAGTGACATGCTAGTCACTCGCTAATCATGCTAAAAACATGCTAGCGACATGCTAGTCACTTGCTAATCATATTAGAAACATGCTAGCGACATGCTAGTCACTCGCTAATGATGGTAAAAACATGCTAGTGACATGCTAGTCACTTGCTAATCATGCTAGAAACATGCTAGTGACATGCTAGTAACTTGCTAATCATGCTAGTGACATGCTAGTCACTTGTTAATCATGCTAGAAACATGCTAGCGACATGCTAGTCAATCCCTAATCATGCTAAAAACATGCTAGTCACATGCTAATCATGCTAGAAACATGCTAGCGACATGCTAGTAACTTGCTAATCATGCTAGTGACATGCTAGTCACTCGCTAATCATGCTAGAAACATGCTAGTGACATTCTAGTCACTTGCTAATCATGCTAGAAACATGCTAGCGACATGCTAGTCACTCGTTAATCATGCTAAAAACATGCTAGTGACATGCTAGTCACTTGCTAATCATGCTAGAAACACGCTAGCAACATGCTAGTCAATCGCTAATCATGCTAAAAACTTGCTAGTGACATGCTAGTCACTCGCTAATCATGCTAAAAACATGCTAGCGACATGCTAGTCACTCGCTAATCATGCTAAAAACATGCTAGTCACTTGCTAATCATGCTAAAAACATGCTAACGACATGCTAGTCACTCGCTAATCATGCTAAAAACATGCTAGCGACATGCTAGTCACACGCTAATCATGCTAAAAACATTCTAGCGACATGCATACTATTACTAACCCATTCAAACTCATTCAGACTCATCTATCTATCTATCTATCTATCTATCTATCTATCTATCTATCTATCTATCTATCTATCTATCTATCTATCTATCTGTCTCCAGACTGTTTCTATCTATATATCTATCTATCTATCTATCTATCTATCTATCTATCTATCTATCTTCATAGCAACACTCTAGCAACTATCCAAACCAACCTAGCAACCACCCGGGTACCCTAGCAACCGCATAGCAACACCTTAGCAACCGCCCCGGGTACCCTAGCAACCGCATAGCAACACCCTAGCAACCACCCCGAGTACCTTAGCAACCGCATAGCAACA
Source organism: Cyprinus carpio (assembly GCF_018340385.1). NCBI lineage: Eukaryota > Metazoa > Chordata > Actinopteri > Cypriniformes > Cyprinidae > Cyprinus > Cyprinus carpio. Next base: position 8,480 of record NW_024873094.1, on the reverse strand, counting down.
CACTAGCAACCATACCAGGTACCCTAGCAACCGCATAGCAACACCCTAGCAACAGCCCCTGGTACACTAGCAACAGCATAGCAACACCTTAGCAACCATCCCGGGTACCCTAGCAACCGCATAGCAATACCTTGGCAACCACTCCGGGTACCATAGCAACCACATAGCAACACCCTAGCAACCATCCCAGGTACCCTAGCAACCACATAGTCTATCTATCTATCTATCTATCTATCTATCTATCTATCTAACATCTGACTCTATCAATATATATCTATCTGACTCTTTCTATCTATCTATCTATCTATCTATCTATCTATCTATCTATCTATCTATCTATCTATCTAACATCTGACTCTATCAATATATATCTATCTGACTATTTTTATATATCTGACTGTATCTATTTTTAAACTTCTATCCAACCTGTAGCTATATATGTGTTAGACTGCAGAACCTTAAATATATTTAGCTTCAAGCTGTGCAAACTACAGTGCAAACTACAGTTTATTCTAACTTCAGACTTCTCTAACTGAACACCTTCAAACTGTAAGATTTAAAAATTACTTCTAATAGGTCAGACTTTCTCAAGCCAACTTAAAGTTTGTCTTGACGAACTTTTTTATCTAGTTATTATTAAGTTGGCTTGAGAAAGCCAACTTACTGATCTACTATTTAAACTTATTAAGTTGGCTTGAGAAAGCCAACTTACTGATATTCTATTTAAACTTATTATTATTATTATTATTATTATTCTTCTGAGACTAAAATTATCAACTCTAACTCCTCCTAGAGCTTTAACTCTACAGACTCCAAACTCGGCCCAGCTCTTCAGACTGATCTCGCCGGGTGTGCTATATCTTTTCTAACTGATCAGACTTATGGTTTTCATAAAAATTAAGATTAAAAATCATAAAAATCCCATAGACTTACATTGAAAAGCCTCTGCTCACCTGAACATTCCGTAAAATCCAACTGTCAAAAATTCAAATCTAAACACACTAAAGCCCATTAGACTCAATCAGACTTACCTTCTATGTACTATTACTAACCCATTCAAACTCATTCAAACTCATCTATCTATCTATCTATCTATCTATCTATCTATCTATCTATCTATCTTTCTATCTATCTATCTATCTATCTATCATCTGACTATTTCTATCTATCTATCTATCTATCTATCTATCATCTGACTGTTTCTATCTATCTATCTATCTATCTATCTATCTATCTATCTATCTATCTATCTCTACATTTATCGTTTGCTCTATCTATCTATCTATCTATCTATCTATCTATCTATCTATCTATCTATCTATCTATCTATCTATCTATCTATCTATCTATCCTAGAAACATGCTATCTATAATGCTAGAAACATGCTAGTCACGTGCTAATCATGCTTCTAAAACATGCTAATCCTAGTAACTTTGCTAATCATGCTAGCGACATGCTAGTACATACTAGCCAATCACTAAACAAACAAGCAAATAACATGCTAATCGTATCGTGCTAGAAACATGCTAGCGACATGCTAGTAACTTGCTAATCATGCTAGGAACATGCTAGTCACTTGCTAATCATGCTAGAAACATGCTAGTGACATGCTAGTCACTCGCTAATCATGCTAAAAACATGCTAGTGACATGCTAGTCTCTTGCTAATCATGCTAGAAACATGCTATGCTAGCAACATGCTAGTAACTTGCTAATCATGCTAGGAACATGCTAATGACATGCTAGTCACTCGTTAATCATGCTAAAAACATGCTAGTGACATGCTAGTCACTCGCTAATCATTCTAAAAACATGCTAGTGACATGCTAGTCACTTGCTAATCATGCTAGAAACATGCTAACGACATGCTAGTCACTCGCTAATCATGCTAAAAACATGCTAGTGACATGCTAGTCACTTTCTAATCATGCTAGAAACATGCTAGTGACATGCTAGTAACTTGATAATCATGCTAGTGACATGCTAGTCACTTGCTAATCATGCTAGAAACATGCTAGTGACATGCTAGTCACTTGCTAATCATGCTAAAAACATGCTAGCGACATGCTAGTCACATGCTAATCATGTTAGAAAACATGCTAGCGACATGCTAATCACTCGCTAATCATGCTAAAAACATGCTAGTGACATGCTAGTCACTTGCTAATCATGCCAGAAACATGCTAGCGACATGCTAGTAACTTGCTAATCATGCTAGTGACATGCTAGTAACTTGCTAATCATGCTAGACACATGCTAGTCACTCGCTAATCATGCTAAAAACATGCTAGCGACATGCTAGTCACTTGCTAATCATGCTAGAAACATGCTAGCAACATGCTAGTCACTCGCTAATCATGCTAGAAACATGATAGTAACTTTGCTAATCATGCTAATGACATGCTAGTCACTTGCTTTATTAAAACTTCTTAAACTTTCCAAACTTTTCAAACTTCAAACTTTTCAAACTTCAAACTTTTCAAACTTTCCAAACTTTTCAAACTTTCTGTTCAGGCTTTCCCAAGCCAACTTAAAGTTTGTCATAACAAAATTTTCTATCTAGCAATAATAAAAACAATAATCTCTGAGACTAAAATTATCAACTCTAACTCCTCCTAGAGCTTTAACTCTACAGACTCCAAACTCAGCCGAGCTCTTCAGACTGATCTCGCCGGGTGTGCTATATCTTTTCTAACTGATCAGAATTATGGTTTTCATAAAAATGAAGATTAAAAATCATAAAAATCCCATAGACTTTCATTGACGGAATGTTCAGATGAGCCAAGCTCCAACTGTCAAAATTCAAATCTAAACAAACTGAAGCCCATTAGACTCAATCAAGCTTCGCTTCTATGTACTATTTCTAATCCATTTAAACTCATTCAAACTCATCTATCTAATATTTCTAATCTATCTATCTATCTATCTATCTATCTATCTATCTATCTATCATCTGGCTATTTCTATCTATCTATCTATCTATCTATCTATCTATCATCTGACTATTTCTATTTATCTATCTTAATCATGCTAGCGACATGCTAGTCACTTGCAAATCATGCCAACAACATGCTAGAATCATGCTAACAACATGCTAGTCACATGCTAGAATCATGCTAGCAACATGCTAGTAACTTGCTAATCATGGTAACAACATGCTAGTCACATGTTAATCATGCTAGAAACATAATAGCGACATGCTAGTAACTTGCTAATCATGCTAGTGACATGCTAGTCACTTGCTAATCATGCTAAAAACATGCTAGCGACATGCTAGTCACTTGCTAATCATGCTAGAAACATGCTAGCGACATGCTAGTCACTTGCTAATCATGCTAGAAACATGCTAGCGACATGCTAGTCACTCGCTTATCATGCTAAAACAAGCTAGTCACTTGCTAATCAATGCTAAAAACATGCTAGCGACAAGCTAGTCACTTGCTAATCATGCTAGAAAACATGCTAGCGACATGCTAGTCACTCGCTAATCATGTTAAAAACATGCTAGCGACATGCTAGTCACTCGCTAATCATGCTAGCAACATGCTAGTAACTTGCTAATCATGCTAACAACATGCTAGTCACTTGCTAATCATGATACCAACATGCTAGCAACATGCTAGTAACTTGAAATCATGCTCGCAACTTGCTAATCGAAACATGCTAGTCACTTGCTAATCATGCTAGAAAACATGCTAGCGACATGCTAGTCACTTGCTAATCATGCTAGAAACATGCTAGCGACATGCTAGTCAATCGCTAATCATGCTAAAAACATGCTAGTGCCAGTCTTGCTAATCATGCTAGAAAAACATGCTAGCGACATGCTAGTCACTCGCTAATCATGCTAAAAACATGCTAGCGACATGCTAGTCACTCGCTAATCATGCTAAAAACATGCTAGCGACATGCTAGTCACTCGCTAATCATGCTAAAAAACATGATAGCTAGTCACTTGCTAATTATGCTAGAAACATGCTATGCTAGTGACATGCTAGTCAATTGCTAATCATGCTAGAAACATGCTAGCGACATGCTAGTAACTTTGCTAATTATGCTAGCAACATGCTAGTAACTAGTTTATCATGCTAGAAACATGCTAGTAACTTTGCTAATCATGCTAATGACATGCTAGTCACTTGCTTTATTAAACTTCTTAAAACTTTTCAAACTTTTCAAACTTTTCAAACTTTCTAAACTTTTCAAACTTTCTGTTCAGGCTTTCTCAAGCCAACTTAAAGTTTGTCTTGACGAACTTTTTTATCTAGTTATTATTATTATTCTTCTGAGACTAAAATTATCAATCTAACTCCTCCTAGAGCTTTAACTCTACAGACTTCAAACTCAGCACAGCTCTTCAGACTGATCTTGCCGGGTGTGCTATATCTTTTCTAACTGATTGGACTTATGATTTTCATAAAAATTAATATTAAAAATCATAAAAATCCCATAGACTTTCATTGAAAAGCCTCTGCTCACCTGAACATTCCGTAAATTCCAACTGTCAAAAATTCAAATCTAAACACACTGAAGCTCATTAGACTCAATCAGGCTGTATCTAATCTATGCTACTATCTATCTATCTATCTATCTATCTATCTATCTATCTATCTATCAACCCACTTTCTATCTATCTATCTATCTATCTATCTATCTATCTATCTATCTATCTATTGTCTGACTGTTTCTATCTATCTATCTATCTATCTATCTATCTATCTTATCTGACTCAATCTATCTATCTATCTATCTATCTATAAATCAATAAATCAACCAAAAAATTATCTGACTGTTTCTATCTATCTATCTATCTATCTATCTATCTATCTATCATCTGACTATATCTATCTATCATCTGTCTATCTATCTATCTATCTATCTATCTATCTATCTATCTATCTATCTATCTATCTATCTATCTATCTATCTATCCTAGCAACATGCTAATAATGTTAGAAACATGCTAGTAACATGCTAATCATGCTAGAAACATGCTAGCGACATGCTAGTAACTTGCTAATCATGCTAGTGACATGCTAGTCACTTGCTAATCATGCTAGAAACATGCTAGCGACATGCTAGTCACTCACTAATCATGCTAAAAAACATGCTAGCGACATGCTAGTCACTTGTTAATCATGCTAGAAACATGCTAGCGACTTGCTAGTCACTTGCTAATCATGCTAAAAACATGCTAGCGACATGCTAGTCACTCGCTAATAATCATGCTAAAAACATGCTAGTCACTTGCTAATCATGCTAAAAACATGCTAGCGACATGCTAGTCACTCGCTAATCATGCTAAAAACATGCTAGTGACATGCTAGTCACTTGCTAATCATGCTAGAAACATGCTAGCGACATGCTAGTAACTTGCTAATCATGCTAGTGACATGCTAGTTACTTGCTAATCATGCTAGAAACGTGCTAGCGACATGCTACTCACTTGCTAATCATGCTAGAAACATGCTAGCGACATGCTAGTCAATCGCTAATCATGCTAAAAACTTGCTAGCGACATGCTAGTCACTCGCTAATCATGCTAAAAACATGCTAGCGACATGCTAGTCACTCGCTAATCATGCTAAAAACATGCTAGCGACATGCTAGTCACTCGCTAATCATGCTAAAAAACATGCTAGTCACTTACTAATCATGCTAAAAACATGCTAGTGACATGCTAGTCACTTGCTAATCATGCTAGAACCATGCTAGCGACATGCTAGTCACTTGCTAATCATGCTAGAAACATGCTAGCGACATGCTAGTCAATCGCTAATCATGCTAAACACATGCTAGTCACTTGCTAATCATGCTAAAAACATGCTAGCGACATGCTAGTCAATCGCTAATCATGCCAAAAACATGCTAGTGACATGCTAGTCACTCGCTAATCATGCTAGAAACATTCTAGCGACATGCTAATAACTTGCTAATCATGTTAAAAACATGCTAGTCACTCACTAATCATGCTAGAACCATGCTAGTGACATGCTAGTCACTCGCTAATCATGCTAGAACCATGCTAGTGACATGCTAGTCACTTGCTAATCATGCTAAAACATGCTAGCGACATGCTAGTCAATCGCTAATCATGCTAAAAACATGCTAGTCACTTGCTAATAATGCTAAAAACATGCTAGCGACATGCTAGTCACTTGCTAATCATGCTAGAAACATGCTAGCGACATGCTAGTCACTTGCTAATCATGCTAAAATCATGCTAGTGACATGCTAGTCAATTGCTAATCATTCTAGAAACATGCTAGTAACTTTGCTACCTCATGCTAATGACATGCTAGTCACTTGCTTTATTAAACTTCTTAAACTTTTCAAACTTTTCAAACTTTCTAAACTTTTCAAACTTTTCAATTTCTGTTCAGGGCTTTCTCAAGCCAACTTAAAGTTTGTCTTGACGAACTTTTTTATCTAGTTATTATTATTCTTTTTCTGAGACTAAAATTTCTGACTCTAACTCCTCCTAGAGCTTTAACTCTACAGACTCCAAACTCAGCCCAGCTCTTCAGACTGATCTCGGCGGGTGTGCTATATCTTTTCTAACTGATCGGACTTACGGTTTTCATAAAAATTAAGATTAAAAATCATAAAAACTCCCATAGACTTACATTGAAAAGTATCTGCTCATCTGAACATTCCGTCAAACTCCAACTGTCAAAAATTCAGATCTAAACACATTGAAGCCTATTAGACTCATTCAGACTCCCTGTATATGTACTATTACTTACCCATTCAAACTCATTCAGACTCATCTATCTATCTATCTATCTATCTATCTATCTATTCATAGCAACTATCTATCTATCTATCTATCTATCTATCTATCTATCTATCGTCATAGCAACACTCTAGCAACTATCCAAACCAACCTAGCAACCGGCCGGGTACCCTAGCAACGGTATAGCAATACCTTAGCAACCGCCCGGGTACCCTAGCAACCGCATAGCAACACCCTAGCAACCACCCCGAGTACCTTAGCAACCGCATAGCAACACCCTAGCAACCATCCCAGGTACCCTAGCAACCGCATAGCAACACCCTAGCAACCACCCCATGTACCCTAGCAATGGCATGGCAACACCCTAGCAACCATCCCGAGTACCTTAGCAACCGCATAGCAACACCCTAGCAACCATCCCAGGTACCCTAGCAACCGCATAGCAACACCCTAGCAACCATCCCAGGTACCCTAACAACCGCATATCAACACCATAAAAAACACCAATCAAACCATATCAAACGTAAAACAACACCAAATCAACCAAACAAATAACCAAGTGTATTTGATAGCAAAACCATAACAACAACCAAACAAACACCATCAACAGCACACCAAAACAACAACACTGATCCCAGGTACCCTAGCAACAGCATAGCAACACCTTAGCAACCGCCCCAGGTACCCTAGCAACAGCATAGCAACACCTTAGCAACCATCCCGGGTACCCTAGCAACCACATAGCAACACCTTAGCAACAACTCAGGGTACCATAGCAACCACATACCAACACCCTAGCAACAGCTATGGGTATCCTAGCAACCGCATAGCAACACCCTAGCAACCACACAGAATACCTTAGCAACCACATAGCAACACCCTAGCAACCACCCCAGGGACCCTAGCAACCGCATAGCAAAAGCCATAAAAAACACCACATACACCATAAAAACCACATAACAACACATCAACCACCCAATCCATCCATGTACCCTAGCAACCGCATTGCAACACCCTAGCAACTATCCCAGGTACCCTAACAACCGCATAGCAACACCTTAGCAACTGCCCTGGGCACCCTAGCAACACCCTATAGCAACACCCTAGCAACCATCCTGGGTACCCTAGCAACCGCATAGCAACAACTTAGGAACCACTCCGGGTACCCTAGAAACCACATAGCAACACCCTAGCAACCATCCTGGGTACCCTAGCAACCACATATCAACACCCTAGCAACCACCCTGAGTACCTTAGCAACTGCATAGCAACACCCTAGCAACCATCCCAGGTACCCTAGCAACCGCATAGTCTATCTATCTATCTATCTATCTATCTATCTAACATCTGACTCTATCAATATATATCTATCTGACTATTTCTATCTATCTGACTGTATCTATTTTTAAACTGAAAACCTTTTAAACTTCTATCCAACCTGTAGTTATCTATGTGTTAGACTGCAGAACCTTAAATATATTTAGCTTCAAGCTGTGCAAACTACAGTTTATTCTGACTTCAGACTTCTCTAACTGAACACCTTCAAACTGTAAGATTTAAAAATTACTTCTAATAGGTCAGACTTTCTCAAGCCAACTTAAAGTACGAACTTACAAACCTATTTATCTAGTCATGTCACAAGCCAACATACTGTTATGCTATTTAAACTTCTTATTATGTTGGCTTGGCACAAGCCAACATACTGTTATGCTATTTAATTGGCTTGGCACAAGCCAACATACTGT
>NW_024873093.1:0-30948 GCF_018340385.1 Cyprinus carpio | reverse complement strand
CTAAAGCTTGCCCACATTATAGGTGTTTCTAACATCTTAAATGAAGTGTTTTTGCAATGCAGAAAACAGATTTCAGTGAGTTTACTAGTTTTATGATCATGAACTTATGTTTGAGTATCTAAGCATAAAACGCTCAGTTTAGCGCTTCTGTGAACACAAACAATCTGTTAGTGCAACTAAGCAAATGAACAGAAACAAAGCACACAAGTGCTGAAAACCTTCTTTCTCTGTTGGAGTATGATGGTTTTTACAAAGTTAAGACTAAAGCTTGCCCACATTAAAGGTGTTTCTAACATCTTAAATGAAATGTTTTTGCAATGCAGAAAACAGATTTCAGTGAGTTTACTAGTTTTATGATCATGAACTTATGTTTGAGCTTCTAAGCATAAAACGCTCAGTTTAGCGCTTCTGTGAACAGAAACACTCTGTTAGTGCAACTAAGCAAAAAACAGAAACAAAGCCCACCAGTGCTGAAAACCTTCTTTCTCTGTTAGAGTATGATGGTTTGTACAAAGTTAAGACTAAAGCTTGCCCACATTATAGGTGTTTCTAACATCTTAAATGAAATGTTATTGCAATGCAGAAAAAACAGATTTCAGTGAGTTTACTAGTTTTATGATCATGAACTTATGTTTGAGCATCTAAGCATAAAACGCTCAGTTTAGCGCTTCTATGAACAGAAACACTCTGTTAGTGCAACTAAGCAAATGAACAGAAACAAAGCCCACAAATGCAGAAAACCTTCTTTCTCAGTTAGAGTATAATGGTTTGTACAAAGTTAAGACTAAAGCTTGCCCACATTATAGGTGTTTCTAACATCTTAAATGAAATGTTTTTGCAATGCAGAAAACAGATTTCAGTGAGTTTACTAGTTTTATGATCATGAACTTATGTTTGAGCTTCTAAGCATAAAATGCTCAGTTTAGCGCTTCTATGAACAGAAACACTCTGTTAGTGCAACTAAGCAAAAGAACAGAAACAAAGCCCACAAGTGCTGAAAACCTTATTTCTCTGTTAGAGTATGATGGTTTGTACAAAGTTAAGACTAAAGCTTGCCCACATTATAGGTGTTTCTAACATCTTAAATGAAGTGTTTTTGCAATGCAGAAAACAGATTTCAGTGAGTTTACTAGTTTTATGATCATGAACTTATGATTGAGCATCTAAGCATAAAACGCTCAGTTTAGCGCTTCTGTGAACACAAACACTCTGTTAGTGCAACTAAGCAAAAGAACAGAAACAAAGCCCACAAGTGCTGAAAACCTTATTTCTCTGTTGGAGTATGATGGTTTGTACAAAGTTAAGACTAAAGCTTGCCCACATTATAGGTGTTTCTAACATCTTAAATGAAGTGTTTTTGCAATGCAGAAAACAGATTTCAGTGAGTTTACTAGTTTTATGATCATGAACTTATGTTTAAGTAACTAAGCATAAAACGCTCAGTTTAGCGCTTCTGTGAACACAAACACTCTGTTAGTGCAACTAAGCAAAAGAACAGAAACAAAGCCCACAAGTGCTAAAAACCTACTTTCTCTGTTAGAGTATGATGGTTTGTACAAAGTTAAGACTAAAGCTTGCCCACATTATAGGTGTTTCTAACATCTTAAATGAAATACTTTTGCAATGCAGAAAACAGATTTCAGTGAGTTTACTAGTTTTATGATCATGAAATTATGTTTAAGCAACTAAGCACAAAACGCTCAGTTTAGCGCTTCTGTGAACACAAACACTCTGTTAGTGCAACTAAGCAAAAGAACAGAAACAAAGCCCACAAGTGCTGAAAACCTTATTTCTCTGTTAGAGTATGATGGTTTGTACAAAGTTAAGACTAAAGCTTGCCCACATTATAGGTGTTTCTAACATCTTAAATGAAGTGTTTTTGCAATGCAGAAAACAGATTTCAGTGAGTTTACTAGTTTTATGATCATGGACTTATGTTTGAGCATCTAAGCATAAAACGCTCAGTTTAGCGCTTCTATGAACAGAAACACTCTGTTAGTGCAACTAAGCAAATGAACAGAAACAAAGCCCACAAGTGCTGAAAACCTTCTTTCTATGAATAGAGTATGATGGTTTGTACAAAGTTAAGACTAAAGCTTGCCCACATTAAAGGTTTTTCTAACATCTTAAATGAAATGTTTTTGCAATGCAGAAAACAGATTTCAGTGAGTTTACTAGTTTTATGATCATGAACTTATGTTTGAGCTTCTAAGAATAAAACGCTCAGTTTTGCGCTTCTGTGAACAGAAACACTCTGTTAGTGCAACTAAGCAAAACAACAGAAACAAAGCCCACAAGTGCTGAAAACCTTCTTTCTCTGTTAGAGTATGATGGTTTGTACAAAGTTAAGACTAAAGCTTGCCCACATTATAGGTGTTTCTAACATCTTAAATGAAGTGTTTTTGCAATGCAGAAAACAGATTTCAGTGAGTTTACTAGTTTTATGATCATGAACATGTTTGAGCATCTAAGCACAAAACGCTCAGTTTAGCGCTTCTGTGAACACAAACACTCTGTTAGTGCAACTAAGCAAAAGAACAGAAACAAAGCCCACAAGTGCTGAAAACCTTCTTTCTCTGTTTGAGTATGATGGTTTGTACAAAGTTAAGACTAAAGCTTGCCCACATTAAAGGTGTTTCTAACATCTTAAATGAAATGTTTTTGCAATGCAGAAAAAAACAGATTTCAGTGAGTTTACTAGTTTTATGATCATGAACTTATGTTTGAGCTTCTAAGCATAAAACGCTCAGTTTAGCACTTCTGTGAACAGAAACACTCTGTTAGTGCAACTAAGCAAAACAACAGAAACAAAGCCCACAAGTGCTGAAAACCTTCTTTCTCTGTTAGAGTATGATTGTTTATACAAAGTTAAGACTAAAGCTTGCCCACATTATAGGTGTTTCTAACATCTTAAATGAAGTGTTTTTGCAATGCAGAAAACAGATTTCAGTGAGTTACTAGTTTTATGATCATGAACATGTTTGAGTATCTAAGCACAAAACGCTCAGTTTAGCGCTTCTGTGAACAGAAACACTCTGTTAGTGCAACTAAGCAAAAGAACAGAAACAAAGCCCACAAAGTGCTGAAAACCTTCTTTCTCTGTTAGAGTATGATGGTTTGTACACAAAGTTAAGACTAAAGCTTGCCCACATTAAAGGTTTTTCTAACATCTTAAATGAAATGTTTTTGCAATGCAGAAAACAGATTTCAGTGAGTTTACTAGTTTTATGATCATGAACTTATGTTTGAGCTTTTAAGGATAAAACGCTCAGTTTTGCGCTTCTGTGAACAGAAAACACTCTGTTAGTGCAACTAAGCAAAACAACAGAAACAAAGCCCACAAGTGCTGAAAACCTTCTTTCTCTGTTAGAGTATGATGGTTTGTACAAAGTTAAGACTAAAGCTTGCCCACATTATAGGTGTTTCTAACATCTTAAATGAAGTGTTTTTGCAATGCAGAAAACAGATTTCAGTGAGTTTACTAGTTTTATGATCATGAACTTATGTTTGAGCTTCTAAGCATAAAACGCTCATTTTAGCGCTTCTGTGAACAGAAACACTCTGTTAGTGCAACTAAGCAAATGAACAGAAACAAAGCCCACAAGTGCTGAAAACCTTCTTTCTCTGTTGGAGTATAATGGTTTGTACAAAGTTAAGACTAAAGCTTGCCCACATTATAGGTGTTTCTAACATCTTAAATGAAATGTTTTTGCAATGCAGAAAACAGATTTCAGTGAGTTTACTAGTTTTATGATCATGAACTTATGTTTGAGCTTCTAAGCATAAAACGCTCAGTTTAGCGCTTCTGTGAACAGAAACACTCTGTTAGTGCAACTAAGCAAAATAACAGAAACAAAGCCCACAAGTGCTGAAAACCTTCTTTCTCTGTTAGAGTATGATGGTTTGTACAAAGTTAAGACTAAAGCTTGCCCACATTATAGGTGTTTCTAACATCTTAAATGAAGTGTCTTTTGCAATGCAGAAAACAGATTTCAGTGAGTTTACTAGTTTTATGATCATGAACTTATGTTTGAGCATCTAAGCACAAAACGCTCAGTTTAGCACTTCTGTGAACAGAAACACTCTGTTAGTGCAACTAAGTAAATGAACAGAAACAAAGCCCAAAAGTGATGAAAACCTTCATTTCTCTGTTAGAGTATGATGGTTTGTACAAAGTTAAGACTAAAGCTTGCCCACATTAAAGGTGATTCTAACATCTTAAATGAAATGTTTTTGCAATGCAGAAAACAGATTTCAGTGAGTTTACTAGTTTTATGATCATGAACTTATGTTTGAACTTCTAAGCATAAAACGCTCAGTTTTGCGCTTCTGTGAACAGAAACACTCTGTTAGTGCAACTAAGCAAAACAACAGAAACAAAGCCCACAAGTGCTGAAAACCTTCTTTCTCTGTTAGAGTATGATGGTTTGTACAAAGTTAAGACTAAAGCTTGCCCACATTATAGGTGTTTCTAACATCTTAAATGAAATGCTTTTGCAATGCAGAAAACAGATTTCAGTGAGTTTACTAGTTTTATGATCATGAACTTATGTTTGAGCATCTAAGCATAAAACGCTCAGTTTAGCACTTCTGTGAACAGAAACACTCTGTTAGTGCAACTAAGCAAAACACAGAAACAAAGCCCACAAGTGCTGAAAACCTTCTTTCTCTGTTAGAGTATGATGGTTTACACAAAGTTAAGACTAAAGCTTGTCCACATTATAGGTGTTTCTAACATTTTAAATGAAATGTTTTTGCAATGCAGAAAACAGATTTCAGTGAGTTTACTAGTTTTATGATCATGAACTTATGTTTGAACTTCTAAGCATAAAACACTCAGTTTAGCGCTTCTGTGAACACAAACACTCTGTTAGTGCAACTAAGCAAAAGAACAGAAACAAAGCCCACAAGTGCTGAAAACCTACTTTCTCTGTTAGAGTATGATGGTTTGTACAAAGTTAAGACTAAAGCTTGCCCACATTATAGGTGTTTCTAACATCTTAAATGAAATGTTTTTGCAATGCAGAAAACAGATTTCAGTGAGTTTACTAGTTTTATGATCATGAACTTATGTTTGAGGAGTATCTAAGCATAAAACGCTCAGTTTAGCGCTTATGTGAACACAAACACTCTGTTAGTGCAACTAAGCAAAAGAACAGAAACAAAGCCCACAAGTGCTGAAAACCTAATTTCTCTGTTAGAGTATGATGGTTTGTACAAAGTTAAGACTAAAGCTTGCCCACATTAAAGGTGTTTCTAACATCTTAAATGAAATGTTTTTGCAATGCAGAAAACAGATTTCAGCGAGTTTACTAGTTTTATGATCATGAACTTATGTTTGAGCATCTAAGCACAAAACGCTCAGTTTAGCGCTTCTGTGAACAGAAACACTCTGTTAGTGCAACTAAGCAAAAAGAACAGAAACAAAGCCCACAAGTGCTGAAAACCTTCTTTCTCTGTTAGAGTATGATGGTTTGTACAAAGTTAAGACTAAAGCTTGCCCACATTATAGGTGTTTATAACATCTTAAATGAAATGTTTTTGCAATGCAGAAAACAGATTTCAGTGAGTTTACTAGTTTTTATGATCATGAACTTATGTTTGAGCATCTAAGCATAAAACGCTCAGTTTAGCGCTTCTGTGAACACAAACACTCAGTTAGTGCAACTAAGCAAAAGAACAGAAACAAAGCCCACAAGTGCTGAAATCCTACTTTCTCTGTTAGAATATGATGGTTTGTAAAAAGTTAAGAATAAAACTTGCCCACATTACAGGTGTTTCTAACATCTTAAATGAAATGATTTTGCAATGCAGAAAACAGATTTCAGTGAGTTTACTAGTTTTATGATCATGAACTTATGTTTGAGTATCTAAGCATAAAACGCTCAGTTTAGCGCTTCTGTGAACACAAACACTCTGTTAGTGCAACTAAGCAAAAGAACAGAAACAAAGCCCACAAGTGCTGAAAACCTTCTTTCTCTGTTAGAGTATGATGGTTTCTACAAAGTTAAGACTAAAGCTTGCCCACATTATAGGTGTTTCTAACATCTTAAATGAAATGTCTTTTGTAATGCAGAAAACAGATTTCAGTGAGTTTACTAGTTTTATGATCATGAACTTATGTTTGAGCATCTAAGCACAAAACGCTCAGTTTAGCGCTTCTGTGAACAGAAACACTCTGTTAGTGCAACTAAGCAAAAAAACAGAAACAAAGCCCACAAGTGCTGAAAACCTTCTTTCTCTGTTAGAGTATGATGGTTTATACAAAGTTAAGACTAAAGCTTGCCCACATTATAGGTGTTTCTAACATCTTAAATGAAATGTTTTTGCAATGCAGAAAACAGATTTCAGTGAGTTTACTAGTTTCATGATCATGAACATATGTTTGAGTATCTAAGCACAAAACGCTCAGTTTAGCGCTTCTGTGAACACAAACACTCTGTTAGTGCAACTAAGCAAAAGAACAGAAACAAAGCCCACAAGTGCTGAAAACCTACTTTCTCTGTTAGAGTATGATGGTTTGTACAAAGTTAAGACTAAAGCTTGCCCACATTATAGGTGTTTCTAACATCTTTAAATGAAGTGTTTTTGCAATGCAGAAAACAGATTTCAGTGAGTTTACTAGTTTTATGATCATGAACTTATGTTTGAGCGTCTAGGCATAAAATGCTCAGTTTAGCGCTTCTGTGAACAGAAACACTCTCTTAGTGCAACTAAGCAAATTAACAGAAACAAAGCCCACAAGTGCTGAAAACCTTCTTTCTCTGTCAGAGTATGATGGTTTATACAAAGTTAAGACTAAAGCTTGCCCACATTAAAGGTGTTTCTAACATCTTAAATGAAATGCTTTTGCAATGCAGAAAACAGATTTCAGTGAGTTTACTAGTTTTATGATCATGGACTTATGTTTGAGCATCTAAGCATAAAACGCTCAGTTTAGCGCTTCTGTGAACAGAAACACTCTGTTAGTGCAACTAAGCAAATGAACAGAAACAAAGCCCACAAGTGCTGAAAACCTTCTTTCTCTGTTAGAGTATGATGGTTTGTACAAAGTTAAGACTAAAGCTTGCCCACATTATAGGTGTTTCTAACATCTTAAATGAAATGTTTTTGCAATGCAGAAAACAGATTTCAGTGAGTTTACTAGTTTTATGATCATGAACTTATGATTGAGCATCTAAGCACAAAACGCTCAGTTTAGCGCATCTGTGAACAGAAACACTCTGTTAGTGCAACTAAGCAAAACAACAGAAACAAAGCCCACAAGTGCTGAAAACCTACTTTCTCTGTTAGAGTATGATGGTTGGTAAAAAGTTAAGACTAAAGCTTGCCCACATTACAGGTATTTCTAACATCTTAAATGAAATGTTTTTTTGCAATGCAGAAAACAGATTTCAGTGAGTTTACTAGTTTTATGATCATGAACTTATGTTTGAGCTTCTAAGCATAAAAAGCTCAGTTTAAGCGCTTCTGTGAACAGAAACACTCTGTTAGTGCAACTAAGCAAAACAACAGAAACAAAGCCCACAAGTGCTGAAAACCTTCTTTCTCTGTTAGAGTATGATGGTTTGTACAAAGTTAAGACTAAAGCTTGCCCACATTATAGGTGTTTCTAACATCTTAAATGAAGTGTCTTTTGCAATGCAGAAAACAGATTTCAGTGAGTTCACTAGTTTTATGATCATGAACTTATGTTTGAGCATCTAAGCATAAAACGCTCAGTTTAGCGCTTCTGTGAACAGAAACACTCTGTTAGTGCAACTAAGCAAATGAACAGAAACAAAGCCCACAAGTGCTGAAAACCTTCTTTCTCTGTTAGAGTATGATTGTTTATACAAAGTTAAGACTAAAGCTTGCCCAGATTATAGGTGTTTCTAACATCTTAAATGAAATGCTTTTGCAATGCAGAAAACAGATTTCAGTGAGTTTAATAGTTTTATGAT
Organism: Cyprinus carpio; assembly: GCF_018340385.1. Classification (NCBI taxonomy): domain Eukaryota; kingdom Metazoa; phylum Chordata; class Actinopteri; order Cypriniformes; family Cyprinidae; genus Cyprinus; species Cyprinus carpio. The sequence continues at coordinate 23,005 of NW_024873093.1, read as the reverse complement.
CATGAACTTATGTTTGAGCTTCTAAGCATAAAACGCTCATTTTAGCGCTTCTGTGAACAGAAACACTCTGTTAGTGCAACTAAGCAAAAACAACAGAAACAAAGCCCACAAGTGCTGAAAACCTTCTTTCTCTGTTAGAATATGATGGTTTATACAAAGTTAAGACTAAAGCTTGCCCACATTATAGGTGTTTCTAACATCTTAAATGAAATGTTTTTGCAATGCAGAAAACAGATTTCAGCGAGTTTACTAGTTTTATGATCATGAACTTATGTTTGAGCAACTAAGCACAAAACGCTCAGTTTAGCGCTTCTGTGAACACAAACACTCTGTTAGTGCAACTAAGCAAAAGAACAGAAACAAAGCCCACAAATGCTGAAAACCTTCTTTCTCTGTTAGAGTATAATGGTTTGTACAAAGTTAAGACTAAAGCTTGCCCACAATATAGGTGTTTCTAACATCTTAAATGAAATGTTTTTGTAATGCAGAAAAACAGATTTCAGTGAGTTTACTAGTTTTATGATCATGAACTTATGTTTGAGCATCTAAGCACAAAACGCTCAGTTTAGCGCTTCTGTGAACAAAAACACTCTGTTAGTGCAACTAAGCAAATGAACAGAAACAAAGCCCACAAGTGCTGAAAACCTTCTTTCTCTGTTAGAGTATGATGGTTTGTACAAAGTTAAGACTAAAGCTTGCCCACATTATAGGTGTTTCTAACATCTTAAATGAAATGTTTTTGCAATGCAGAAAACAGATTTCAGTGAGTTTACTAGTTTTATGATCATGAACTTATGTTTGAGCTTCTAAGCATAAAACGCTCAGTTTTGCGCTTCTGTGAACAGAAACACTCTGTTAGTGCAACTAAGCAAAACAACAGAAACAAAGCCCACAAGTGCTGAAAACCTTCTTTCTCTGTTAGAGTATGATGGTTTGTTCAAAGTTAAGACTAAAGCTTGCCCACATTATAGGTGTTTCTAACATCTCAAATGAAATGTTATTTTGTAATGCAGAAAACAGATTTCAGTGAGTTTACTAGTTTTATGATCATGAACTTATGTTTGAGCATCTAAGCACAAAACGCTCAGTTTAGCGCTTCTGTGAACACAAACACTCTGTTAGTGCAACTAAGCAAATGAACAGAAACAAAGCCCACAAGTGCTGAAAACCTACTTTCTCTGTTAGAATATGATGGTTTGTACAAAGTTAAGACTAAAGCTTGCCAAAAATATAGGTGTTTCTAACATCTTAAATGAAGTGTTTTTGCAATGCAGAAAACAGATTTCAGTGAGTTTACTAGTTTTATGATCATGAACTTATGTTTGAGCTTCTAAGCATAAAACGCTCAGTTTAGCGCTTCTGTGAACACAAACACTCTGTTAGTGCAACTAAGCAAAAGAACAGAAACAAAGCCCACAAGTGCTGAAAACCTTCTTTCTCTGTCAGAGAATGATGGTTTGTACAAAGTTAAGACTAAAGCTTGCCCACATTAAAGGTGTTTCTAACATCTTAAATGAAATGTTTTTGCAATGCAGAAAACAGATTTCAGTGTTGTACTAGTTTTATGATCATGAACTTATCTCTGAGCTAAGCATAAAAAACCTCAGTTTAGCGCTTCTGTGAACAGAAACAATCTGTTAGTGCAACTAAGCAAAAAAACAGAAACAAAGCCCACAAGTGCTGAAAACCTTCTTTCTCTGTTAGAGTATGATGGTTTGTACAAAGTTAAGACTAAAGCTTGCCCACATTATAGGTGTTTCTAACATGTTAAATTAAATGTTTTTGCAATGCAGAAAACAGATATCAGTGATTATACTAGTTTTATGATCATGAACTCATGATTGAGCTTCTAAGCATAAAACACTCAGTTTTGCGCTTCTGTGAACAGAAACACTCTGTTAGTGCAACTAAGCAAAACAACAGAAACAAAGCCCACAAGTGCTGAAAACCATCTTTCTCTGTTAGAGTATGATGGTTTGTACAAAGTTAAGACTAAAGCTTGCCCACATTATAGGTGTTTCTAACATCTTAAATGAAATGTTTTTGCAATGCAGAAAACAGATTTCAGTGAGTTTACTAGTTTTATGATCATGAACTTATGTTTGAGTATCTAAGCATAAAACGCTCAGTTTAGCGCTTCTGTGAACACAAACACTCTGTTAGTGCAACTAAGCAAATGAACAGAAACAAAGCCCACAAGTGCTGAAAACCTTCTTTCTCTGTTAGAGTATGATGGTTTCTACAAAGTTAAGACTAAAGCTTGCCCACATTAAAGGTGTTTCTAACATCTTAAATGAAATGTTTTTGCAATGCAGAAAAAACAGATTTCAGTGAGTTTACTAGTTTTATGATCATGAACTTATGTTTGAGCTTCTAAGCATAAAACGCTCAGTTTTCGCGCTTCTGTGAACAGAAACACTCTGTTAGTGCAACTAAGCAAAAACAACAGAAACAAAGCCCACAAGTGCTGAAAACCTTCTTTCTCTGTTAGAGTATGATGGTTTGTACAAAGTTAAGACTAAAGCTTGCCCACATTATAGGTGTTTCTAACATCTTAAATGAAGTGTTTTTGCAATGCAGAAAACAGATTTCAGTGAGTTACTAGTTTTATGATCATGAATTTATGTTTGAGCATCTAAGCACAAAACGCTCAGTTTAGCACTTCTGTGAACAGAAACACTCTGTTAGTGCAACTAAGTAAATGAACAGAAACAAAGCCCACAAGTGCTGAAAACCTACTTTCTCTGTTAGAGTATGATGGTTTATACAATGTTAAGACTAAAGCTTGCCCACATTAAAGGTGTTTCTAACATCTTAAATGAAATGTTTTTGCAATGCAGAAAACAGATTTCAGTGAGTTACTAGTTTTATGATCATGAACTTATGTTTGAGCATCTAATCACAAAACGCTCAGTTTAGCACTTCTGTGAACACAAACACTCTGTTAGTGCAACTAAGCAAAACAACAGAAACAAAGCCCACAAGTGCTGAAAACCTTCTTTCTCTGTTAGAGTATGATGGTTTGTACAAAGTTAAGACTAAAGCTTGCCCACATTATAGGTGTTTCTAACATCTTAAATGAAATGCTTTTGCAATGCAGAAAACAGATTTCAGTGAATTTACTAGTTTTATGATCATGAACTTATGTTTGAGCATCTAAGCACAAAACGCTCAGTTTAGCACTTCTGTGAACAGAAACAGTTAGTGCAACTAAGCAAATGAACAGAAACAAAGCCCACAAGTGCTGAAAACCTTGTTTCTCTCTTATAGTATGATGGTTTGTACAAAGTTAAGACTAAAAATTGCCCACACCAACAACATAGGTGTTTCTAACATCTTAAATGAAATGTTTTTGCAATGCAGAAAACAGATTTCAGTGAATTTAATAGTTTTATGATCATGAACTTATGTTTGAGCATCTAAGCACAAAACGCTCAGTTTAGCACTTCTATGAACAGAAACACTCTGTTAGTGCAACTAAGCAAAACAACAGAAACAAAGCGCACAAGTGCTGAAAACCTTCTTTCTCTGTTAGAGTATGATGGTTTGTACAAAGTTAAGACTAAAGCTTGCCCACATTATAGGTGTTTCTAACTTCATAAATGAAATGTTTTTGCAATGCAGAAAACAGATTTCAGTGAGTTACTAGTTTTATGATCATGAACTTATGTTTGAGCATCTAAGCACAAAACGCTCAGTTTAGCGCTTCTGTGAACACAAACACTCTGTTAGTGCAACTAAGCAAATGAACAGAAACAAAGCCCACAAGTGATGAAAACCTTCTTTCTCATGTTAGAGTATGATTGTTTATACAAAGTTAAGACTAAAGCTTGCCCACATTATAGGTGTTTCTAACATCTTAAATGAAATGTTTTTGCAATGCAGAAAACAGATTTCAGTGAGTTTACTAGTTTTATGATCATGAACTTATGTTTGAGCTTCTAAGCATAAAACGCTCAGTTTAGCGCTTCTGTGAACACAAACACTCTGTTAGTGCAACTAAGCAAAATAACAGAAACAAAGCCCACAAGTGCTGAAATCCTACTTTCTCTGTTAGAATATGATGGTTTGTACAAAGTTAAGACTAAAGCTTGCCCACATTAAAGGTTGTTCTAACATCTCTTAAATGAAATGTTTTTGCAATGCAGAAAACAGATTTCAGTGAGTTTACTAGTTTTATGATCATGAACTTATGTTTGAGCTTCTAAGCATAAAACGCTCAGTTTACCGCTTCTGTGAACATAAACACTCTGTTAGTGCAACTAAGCAAAAAAAGAAACAAAGCCCACAAGTGCTGAAAACCTTCTTTCTCTGTTAGAGTATGATGGTTTGTACAAATTTAAGACTAAAGCTTGCCCACATTATAGGTGTTTCTAACATCTTAAATGAAATGTTTTTGCAATGCAGAAAACAGATTTCAGTGAGTTTACTAGTTTTATGATCATTAACTTATGTTTGAGCTTCTAAGCATAAAACGCTCAGTTTAGCGCTTCTATGAACAGAAACACTCTGTTAGTGCAACTAAGCAAAAGAAACAGAAACAAAGCCCACAAGTGCTGAAAACCTTCTTTCTCTGTTAGAGTATGATTGTTTATACAAAGTTAAGACTAAAGCTTGCCCACATTATAGGTGTTTCAAACATCTTAAATGAAGTGTTTTTGCAATGCAGAAAACAGATTTCAGTGAGTTTACTAGTTTTATGATCATGAACTTATGTTTGAGTATCTAAGCATAAAACGCTCAGTTTAGCGCTTCTGTGAACAGAAACACTCTGTTAGTGCAACTAAGCAAATGAACAGAAAAAAAGCCCAAAATTGCTGAAAACCTTCTTTCTCTGTTAGAGTATGATTGTTTATACAAAGTTAAGACTAAAGCTTGCCCACATTAAAGGTGTTTCTAACATCTTGAAATGCTTTTGCAATGCAGAAAACAGATTTCAGTGAGTTTACTAGTTTTATGATCATGAACTTATGTTTGAGCTTCTAAGCATAAAACGCTCAGTTTAGCGCTTCTGTGAACAGAAACACTCTGTTAGTGCAACTAAGCAAAAAAACAGAAACAAAGCCCACAAGTGCTGAAAACCTTCTTTCTCTGTTAGAGTATGATGGTTTGTACAAAGTTAAGACTAAAGCTTGCCCACATTATAGGTGTTTCTAACATCTTAAATGAAATACTTTTGCAATGCAGAAAACAGATTTCAGTGAGTTTACTAGTTTTATGATCATGAACTTATGTTTGAGTATCTAAGCACAAAACGCTCAGTTTAGCGCTTCTGTGAACAGAAACACTCTGTTAGTGCAACTAAGCAAAAGAACAGAAACAAAGCCCACAAGTGCTGAAAACCTTCTTTCTCTGTTAGAGTATGATGGTTTGTACAAAGTTAAGACTAAAGCTTGCCCACATTATAGGTGTTTCTAACATCTTAAATGAAATGTTTTTGCAATGCAGAAAACAGATTGCAGTGAGTTTACTAGTTATATGATCATGGACTTATGTTTGAGCATCTAATCATAAAACGCTCAGTTTAGCGCTTCTATGAACAGAAACACTCTGTTAGTGCAACTAAGCAAATGAACAGAAACAAAGCCCACAAGTGCTGAAAACCTTCTTTCTCTGTTAGAGTATGATGGTTTGTACAAAGTTAAGACTAAAGCTTGCCCACATTATAGGTGTTTCTAACTTCTTAAATTAAATGTTTTTGCAATGCAGAAAACAGATTTCAGTGAGTTTACTAGTTTTATGATCATGAACTTATGTTTGAACTTCTAAGCATAAAACGCTCAGTTTAGCGCTTCTGTGAACAGAAACACTCTGTTAGTGCAACTAAGCAAAACAACAGAAACAAAGCCCACAAGTCCTGAAAACCTACTTTCTCTGTTAGAGTATGATGGTTTGTACAATGTTAAGACTAAAGCTTGCCCACATTATAGGTGTTTCTAACATCTTAAATGAAATGTTTTTGCAATGCAGAAAACAGATTTCAGCGAGTTTACTAGTTTTATGATCATGAACTTATGTTTGAGCATCTAAGCATAAAACGCTCAGTTTAGCGCTTCTATGAACAGAAACACTCTGTTAGTGCAACTAAGCAAATGAACAGAAACAAAGCCCACAAGTGCTGAAAACCTTCTTTCTCTGTTAGAGTATGATGGTATGTACAAAGTTAAGACTAAAGCTTGCCCACATTAAAGGTGTTTATAACATCTTAAATGAAATGTTTTGTTGCAATGCAGAAAACAGATTTCAGTGAGTTTACTAGTTTTATGATCATGAACTTATGTTTGAGCTTCTAAGCATAAAACGCAGTTTAGCGGTTCTGTGAACAAAAACACTCTGTTAGTGCAACTAAGCAAATGAACAGAAACAAAGCCCACAAGTGCTGAAAACCTTCTTTCTCTGTTAGAGTATGATGGTTTGTACAAAGTTAAGACTAAAGCTTGCCCACATTATAGGTGTTTTTAACATCTTAAATGAAATGTTTTTGCAATGCAGAAAACAGATTTCAGTGAGTTACTAGTTTTATGATCATGAACTTATGTTTGAGATTCTAAGCATAAAACGCTCAGTTTAGCGCTTCTGTGAACAGAAACACTCTGTTAGTGCAACTAAGCAAATGAACAGAAACAAAGCCCAAAATTGCTGAAAGCCTTCTTTCTCTGTTAGAGTATTATGGTTTGTACAAATTTAAGACTAAAGCTTGCCCACATTATAGGTGTTTCTAACACCATAAATAAAATGTTTTTGCAATGCAGAAAACAGATTTCAGTGAGTTACTAGTTTTATGATCATGAACTTATGATTGAGCATCTAAGCACAAAACGCTCAGTTTAGCGCTTCTGTGAACACAAACACTCTGTTAGTGCAACTAAGCAAATGAACAGAATGAAAGCCCACAAGTGCTGAAAACCTTCTTTCTCTGTCAGAGTATGATTGTTTATACAAAGTTAAGACTAAAGCTTGCCCACATTATAGGTGTTTCTAACATCTTAAATGAAATGTTTTTGCAATGCAGAAAACAGATTTCAGTGAGTTTACTAGTTTTATGATCATGAACTTATGTTTGAACTTCTAAGCATAAAACGCTCAGTTTAGCGCTTCTGTGAACAGAAACACTCTGTTAGTGCAACTAAGCAAAAGAACAGAAACAAAGCCCACAAGTGCTGAAAACCTTCTTTCTCTGTTAGAGTATGATGGTTTGTACAAAGTTAAGACTAAAGCTTGCCCACATTAAAGGTGATTCTAACATCTTAAATGAAATGCTTTTGCAATGCAGAAAACAGATTTCAGTGAGTTTACCAGTTTTATGATCATGAACTTATGTTTGAGCTTCTAAGCATAAAACGTTCAGTTTAGCGCTTCTGTGCACAGAAACACTCTGTTAGTGCAACTAAGCAAATGAACAGAAACAAAGCCCACAAGTGCTGAAAACCTTCTTTCTCTGTTAGAGTATGATGGTTTGTACAAAGTTAAGACTAAAGCTTGCCCACATTAAAGGTGTTTCTAACATCTTAAATGAAATGCTTTTACAATGCAGAAAACAGATTTCAGTGAGTTACCAGTTTTATGATCATGAAATTATGTTTGAGCTCCTAAGAATAAAACGCTCAGTTTTAGCGCTTCTGTGAACAGAAACACTCTGTTAGTGCAACTAAGCAAATGAACAGAAACAAAGCCCACAAGTGCTGAAAACCTTCTTTCTCTGTTAGATTATGATGGTTTTTACAAAGTTAAGACTAAAGCTTGCCCACATTAAAGGTGTTTCTAACATCTTAAATGAAATGTTTTTGCAATGCAGAAAACAGATTTCAGTGAGTTACTAGTTTTATGATCATGAACTTATGTTTGAGCATCTAAGCATAAAACGCTCAGATCTTAGCGCTTCTGTGAACAGAAACACTCTGTTAGTGCAACTAAGCAAATGAACAGAAACAAAGCCCACAAGTGCTGAAAACCTTGTTTCTCTCTTATAGTATGATGGTTTGTACAAAGTTAAGACTAAAAATTGCCCACATTAAACGTGTTTCTAACATGTTAAATGAAAGGTTTTTGCAATGCAGAAAACAGATTTCTGTGAGTTACTAGTTTTATGATCATGAACTTATGTTTGAGCTTCTAAGCATAAAACGCTCAGTTTAGCGCTTCTGTGAACACAAACACACTCTGTTAGTGCAACTAAGCAAATGAACAGAAACAAAGCCCACAAGTGCTGAAAGCCTTCTTTATCTGTTAGAGTATGATAGTTTATACAAATTTAAGACTAAAGCTTGCCCAAATTATAGGTGTTTCTAACATCTTAAATGAAATGTTTTTGCAATGCAGAAAACAGATTTCAGTGAGTTACTAGTTTTATGATCATGAACTTATGATTGAGCATCTAAGCACAAAACGCTCAGTTTAGCGCTTCTGTGAACAGAAACACTCTGTTAGTGCAACTAAGCAAATGAACAGAAACAAAGCCCACAAGTGCTGAAAGCCTTCTTTCTCTGTTAGAGTATGATGGTTTGTACAAAGTTAAGACTAAAGCTTGCCCACATTAAAGGTGTTTCTAACATCTCAAAAGAAATGTTTTTGCAAAGCAGAAAACAGATTTCAGTGAGTTACTAGTTTTATGATCATTAACTTATGTTTGAGCTTCTAGGCATAAAACGCTCAGTTTAGCGCTTCTGTGAAAAGAAACACTCTGTTAGTGCAACAAAACAAATGAACAGAAACAAAGCCCACCAGTGCTGAAAACCTTCTTTCTCTGTTAGAGTATGATGGTTTGTACAAAGTTAAGACTAAAGCTTGCCCACATTATAGGTGTTTCTAACATCTCAAATGAAATGTTATTGCAATGCAGAAAAAACAGATTTCAGTGAGTTACTAGTTTTATGATCATGAACTTATGTTTGAGATTCTAAGCATAAAACGCTCAGTTTAGCGCTTCTGTGAACAGGAACACTCTGTTAGTGCAACTAAGCAAATGAACAGAAACAAAGCCCACAAGTGCTGAAAACCTTCTTTCTCTGTTAGAGTATGATTGTTTATACAAAGTTAAGACTAAAGCTTGCCCACAATATAGGTGTTTCTAACATCTTAAATGATATGTTTTTGCAATGCAGAAAACAGATTTCAATGAGTTACTAGTTTTATGATCATGCACTTATGTTTGAGCTTCTAAGCGTAAAACTCTCAGTTTAGCGCTTCTGTGAACAGAAACACTCTGTTAGTGCAACTAAGCAAATGAACAGAAACAAAGCCCACAAGTGCTGAAAACCTTCTTTCTCTGTTAGAGTATGATGGTTTGTACAAAGTTAAGACTAAAGCTTGCCAACATTATAGGTGTTTCTAACATCTTAAATGAAATGTTTTTTGCAATGCAGAAAACAGATTTCAGTGAGTTACTAGTTTTATGATCATGAACTTATGTTTGAGCTTCTAAGCATAAAACGCTCAGTTTAGCGCTTCTGTGAACAAAAACACTCTGTTAGTGCAACAAAGCAAATAAAAAGAAACAAAGCCCACAAGTGCTGAAAACCTTCTTTCTCTTTTAGTGTATGATGGTTTATACAAAGTTAAGACTAAAGCTTGCCCACATTATAGGTGTTTCTAACATATTAAATGAAATGCTTTTGCAATGCAGAAAACAGATTTCAGTGAGTTTACTAGTTTTATGATCATGAACTAATGTTTGAGCTTTCTAAGCATAAAACGCTCAGTTTAGCGCTTCTGTGAACAGAAACACACTCTGTTATTGCAACTAAGCAAATGAACAGAAACAAAGCCCACAAGTGCTGAAAACCTTCTTTCTCGGTTAGAGTTATGATGGTTTGTACAAAGTTAAGACTAAAGCGTGCCCACATTATAGGTGTTTCTAACATCTTAAATGAAATGTTTTTGCAAAGCAGAAAACAGATTTCAGTGAGTTACTAATTTTATGATCATGAACTTATGTTTGAGCTTCTAAGCGTAAAACGCTCAGTTTAGCGCTTCTGTGAACAAAAACACTCTGTTAGTGCAACTAAGCAAATGAACAGAAACAAAGCCCACAAGTGCTGAAAACCTACTTTCTCTGTTAGAGTATGATGGTTTGTACAAAGTTAAGACTAAAGCTTGCCCACATTATAGGTGTTTCTAACTTCTTAAATGAAATGTTTTTGCAATGCAGAAAACAGATTTCAGTGAGCTACTAGTTTTATGATCATGAACTTATGTTTGAGCTTCTAAGCGTAAAACGCTCAGTTTAGCGCTTCTGTGAACAGAAACACTCTGTTAGTGCAACTAAGCAAATGAACAGAAACAAAGCCCACAAGTGCTGAAAACCTTCTTTCTCTGTTCGAGTATGATTGTTTATACAAAGTTAAGACTAAAGCTTGCCCACATTATAGGTGTTTCTAACATCTTAAATGAAATGTTTTTGCAATGCAGAAAACAGATTTCAGTGAGTTACTAGTTTTATGATCATGAACTTATGTTTGAGCTTCTAAGCGTAAAACGCTCAGTTTAGCGCTTCTGTGAACAGAAACACTCTCTTAGTGCAACTAAGCAAATGAACAGAAACAAAGCCCACAAGTGCTGAAAACCTTCTTTCTCTGTTAGAGTATGATGGTTTGTACAAAGTTAAGACTAAAAGCTTGCCCACATTATAGGTGTTTCTAACATCTTAAATGAAATGCTTTTGCAATGCAGAAAACAGATTTCAGTGAGTTCACTAGTTTTATGATCATGAACTTATGTTTGAGCTTCTAAGCGTAAAACGCTCAGTTTAGCGCTTCTGTGAACAGAAACACTCTGTTAGTGCAACTAAGCAAATGAACAGAAACAAAGCCCACAAGTGCTGAAAACCTTCTTTCTCTGTTAGAGTATGATGGTTTGTACAAAGTTAAGACTAAAGCTTGCCCACATTATAGGTGTTTCTAACATCTTAAATGTAATGTTTTTGCAATGCAGAAAACAGATTTCAGTGAGTTACTAGTTTTATGATCATGAACTTATGTTTGAGCTTCTAAGCGTAAAACGCTCAGTTTAGCGCTTCTGTGAACAGAAACACTCTGTTAGTGCAACTAAGCAAATGAACAGAAACAAAGCCCACAAGTGCTGAAAACCTTCTTTCTCTGTTAGAGTATATGATGGTTTGTACAAAGTTAAGACTAAAGCTTGCCCACATTATAGGTGTTTCTAACTTCTTAAATGAAATGTTTTTGCAATGCAGAAAACAGATTTCAGTGAGTTACTAGTTTTATGATCATGAACTTATGTTTGAGGTTCTAAGCGTAAAACGCTCAGTTTAGCGCTTCTGTGAACAGAAACACTCTGTTAGTGCAACTAAGCAAATGAACAGAAACAAAGCCCACAAGTGCTGAAAACCTTCTTTCTCTGTTAGAGTATGATGGTTTGTACAAAGTTAAGACTAAAGCTTGCCCACATTATAGGTGTTTATAACTTCTTAAATGAAATGTTTTTGAAATGCAGAAAACAGATTTCAGTGAGTTACTAGTTTTATGATCATGAACTTATGTCTGAGCTTCTAAGCGTAAAACGCTCAGTTTAGCGCTTCTGTGAACAAAAACACTCTGTTAGTGCAACTAAGCAAATGAACAGAAACAAAGCCCACAAGTGCTGAAAACCATTTTCTCTGTTAGAGCATGATGGTTTGTACAAAGTTAAGACTAAAGCTTGTCCACATTATAGGTGTTTCTAACACCATAAATAAAATGTTTTTGCAATGCAGAAAACAGATTTCAGTGAGTTACTAGTTTTATGATCATGAACTTATGTTTGAGCTTCTAAGCGTAAAACGCTCAGTTTAGCGCTTCTGTGAACAGAAACACTCTGTTAGTGCAACTAAGCAAATGAACAGAAACAAAGCCCACAAGTGCTGAAAACCTTCTTTCTCTGTTAGAGTATGATGGTTTGTACAAAGTTAAGACTAAAGCTTGCCCACATTATAGGTGTTTCTAACATCTTAAATGAAATGTTTTTGCAATGCAGAAAACAGATTTCAGTCAGTTACTAGTTTTGTGATCATGAACATATGTTTGAGCTTCTAAGCATAAAACGCTCAGTTTAGCGCGTCTGTGAACAGAAACACTCTGTTAGTGCAACTAAGAAAATGAACAGAAACAAAGCCCACAAGTGCTGAAAACCTTCTTTCTCTGTCAGAGTAAGATGGTTTGTACAAAGTTAAGACTAAAGCTTGCCCACATTATAGGTGTTTCTAACATCTTAAATGAAATGTTTTTGCAATGCAGAAAAACAGATTTCAGTGAGTTACTAGTTTTATGATCATGAACTTATGTTTGAGCTTCTAAGCGTAAAACGCTCAGTTTAGCGCTTCTGTGAACAGAAACACTCTGTTAGTGCAACTAAGCAAATGAACAGAAACAAAGCCCACAAGTGCTGAAAACCTTCTTTCTCTGTTAGAGTATGATGGTTTATTCAAAGTTAAGACTAAAGCTTGCCCACATTATAGGTGTTTCTAACATCTTAAATGAAATGTTTTTGCAATGCAGAAAACAGATTTCAGTGAGTTACTAGTTTTATGATCATGAATTTATGTTTGAGCTTCTAAGCGTAAAACGCTCTGTTTAGCGCTTCTGTGAACAAAAACACTCTGTTAGTGCAACTAAGCAAATGAACAGAAAAAAAGCCCAAAATTGCTGAAAACCTTCTTTCTCTGTTAGAGTATGATGGTTTGTACAAAGTTAAGACTAAAGCTTGCCCACATTACAGGTATTTCTAACATCTTAAATGAAATGTTTTTTGCAATGCAGAAAACAGATTTCAGTGAGTTACTAGTTTTATGATCATAAACTCATATTTGAGCTTCTAAGCGTAAAACGCTCAGTTTAGCACTTCTGTGAACAAAAACACTCTGTTAGTGCAACTAAGCAAATGAACAGAAACAAAGCCCACAAGTGCTGAAATCCTACTTTCTCTGTTAGAATATGATGGTTTCTACAAAGTTAAGACTAAAGTCTTGCCCACATTAAAGGTTTTTCTAACATCTTAAATGAAATGTTTTTGCAATGCAGAAAACAGATTTCAGTGAGTTACTAGTTTTATGATCATGAACTTATGTTTGAGGTTCTAAGCGTAAAACGCTCAGATTAGCGCTTCTGTGAACAGAAACACTCTGTTAGTGCAACTAAGCAAATGAACAGAAACAAAGCCCACAAGTGCTGAAAACCTTCTTTCTCTGTTAGAGTATGATGGTTTGTACAAAGTTAAGACTAAAGCTTGCCCACATTATAGGTGTTTCTAACATCTTAAATGAAATGTTTTTGCAATGCAGAAAACAGATTTCAGTGAGTTACTAGTTTTAGGATCATGAACTTATGTTTGAGCTTCTAAGCGTAAAACTCTCAGTTTAGATCTTCTGTGAATAGAAACAATCTGTTAGTGCAACTAAGCAAATGAACAGAAACAAAGCCCACAAGTGCTGAAAACCTTCTTTCTCTGTTCGAGTATGATTGTTTATACAAATTAAGACTAAAGCTTGCCCACATTATAGGTGTTTCTAACATCTTAAATGAAATGTTTTTGCAATGCAGAAAACAGATTTCAGTGAGTTACTAGTTTTATGATCATGAAATTATGTTTGAGGTTCTAAGCGTAAAACGCTCAGATCAGCGCTTCTGTGAAAAGAAACACTCTGTTAGTGCAACTAAGCAAATGAACAGAAACAAAGCCCACAAGTGCTGAAAACCATCTTTCTCTATTAGAGTATGATGGTTTGTACAAAGGTTAAGACTAAAGCTTGCCCACATTATAGGTGTTTCTAACATCTTAAATGAAATGTTTTTGCAATGCAGAAAAAAGCAGATTTCAGTAAGTAACTAGTTTTATGGTCATGAACTTATGTTTGAGGTTCTAAGCGTAAAACGCTCAGATTAGAGCTTCTGTGAACAGAAACACTCTGTTAGTGCAACTAAGCAAATGAACAGAAACAAAGCCCACAAGTGCTGAAAACCATCTTTCTCTGTTAGAGTATGATGGTTTGTACAAAGTTAAGACTAAAGCTTGCCCACATTATAGGTGTTTCTAACATCTTAAATGAAATGTTTTTGCAATGCAGAAAACAGATTTCAGTGAGTTACTAGTTTTATGATCATGAACTTATGTTTGAGCTTCTAAGCGTAAAACTCTCAGTTTAGCGCTTCTGTGAACAGAAACACTCTGTTAGTGCAACTAAGCAAATGAACAGAAACAAAGCCCACAAGTGCTGAAAACCTTCTTTCTCTGTTAGAGTATGATTGTTTATACAAAGTTAAGTCTAAAGCTTGCCCACATTATAGGTGTTTCGAACATCTTAATTGAAATGTTTTTGCAATGCAGTGCAAAAACAGATTTCAGTGAGTTACTAGTTTTATGATCATGAAATTATTTTTGAGGTTCTAAGCGTAAAACGCTCAGTTTAGCGCTTCTGTGAACAGAAACACTCTGTTAGTGCAACTAAGCAAATGAACAGAAACAAAGCCCACAAGTGCTGAAACCTTCTTTCTCTGTCAGAGTATGATGGTTTGTACAAAGTTAAGACTAAAGCTTGCCCACAATATAGGTGTTTCTAACATCTTAAATGAAATGTTTTTGCAATGCAGAAAACAGATTTCAGTGAGTTACTAGTTTTATGATCATGAACTTATGCTTGAGGTTCTAAGCGTAAAAACGCTCAGATCAGCGCTTCTGTGAACAAAAACACTCTGTTAGTGCAACTAAGCAAATGAACAGAAACAAAGCCCAAAATTGCTGAAAGCCTTCTTTCTCTGTTAGAGTATTATGGTTTGTACAAAGTTAAGACTAAAGCTTGCCCACATTAAAGGTGTTTCTAACATCTTAAATGAAATGTTATTGCAATGCAGAAAACAGATTTCAGTGAGTTACTAGTTTTATGATCATGAACTTATGTTTGAGGTTCTAAGCGTAAAAAACGCTCAGTGTAGCGCTTCTGTGAACAGAAACACTCTGTTAGTGCAACTGAGCAAATGAACAGAAACAAAGCCCACAAGTGCTGAAAACCTTCTTTCTCTGGTTAGATTATGATGGTTTTTACAAAGTTAAGACTAAAGCTTGCCCACATTATAGGTGTTTCTAACATCTTAAATGAAATGTTTTTGCAATGCAGAAAACAGATTTCAGTGAGTTACTAGTTTTATGATCATGAACTTATGTTTGAGGTTCTAAGCGTAAAACGCTCAGTTTAGCGCTTCTGTGAACAGAAACACTCTGTTAGTGCAACTAAGCAAATGAACAGAAACAAAGCCCACAAGTGCTGAAAACCTTCTTTCTCTGTTAGAGTATGATGGTTTGTACAAAGTTAAGACTAAAGCTTGCCCACATTATAGGTGTTTCTAACATCTTAAATGAAATGTTTTTGCAATGCAGAAAACAGATTTCAGTGAGATACTAGTTTTATGATCATGAAATTATGTTTGAGGTTCTAAGCGTAAAACGCTCAGATCAGCGCTTCTGTGAACAGAAACACTCTGTTAGTGCAACTAAGCAAATGAACAGAAACAAAGCCCACAAGTGCTGAAAACCTTCTTTCTCTGTTAGAGTATGATTGTTTATACAAAGTTAAGTCTAAAGCTTGCCCACATTATAGGTGTGTCTAACATCTTAAATGGAAATGTTTTTGCAATGCAGAAAACAGATTTCAGTGAGTTACTAGTTTTATGATCATGAACTTATGTTTGAGGTTCTAAGCGTAAAACGCTCAGTTTAGCGCTTCTGTGAAAAGAAACACTCTGTTAGTGCAACTAAGCAAATGAACAGAAACAAAGCCCACAAGTGCTGAAAACCTTCTTTCTCTGTTAGAGTATGATGGTTTGTACAAAGTTAAGACTAAAGCTTGCCCACATTATAGGTGTTTCTAACATCTTAAATGAAATGTTTTTGCAATGCAGAAAACAGATTTCAGTGAGTTACTAGTTTTATGATCATGAACTTATGTTTGAGGTTCTAAGCGTAAAACGCTCAGTTTAGCGCTTCTGTGAACAGAAACACTCTATTAGTGCAACTAAGCAAATGAACAGAAACAAAGCCCACAAGTGCTGAAAACCTTCTTTCTCTGTTAGAGTATGATGGTTTGTACAAATTTAAGACTAAAGCTTGCCCACATTATAGGTGTTTCTAACATCTTAAATGAAATGTTTTTGCAATGCAGAAAACAGATTTCAGTGAGTTACTAGTTTTATGATCATGAACTTATGTTTGAGGTTCTAAGCGTAAAACTCTCAGATTAGAGCTTCTGTGTACAGAAACACTCTGTTTGTGCAACTAAGCAAATGAACAGAAACAAAGCCCACAAGTGCTGAAAACCTTCTTTCTCTGTTAGAGTATGATGGTTTATTCAAAGTTAAGACTACAGCTTGCCCACATTACAGGTATTTCTAACATCTTAAATGAAATGTTTTTTGCAATACAGAAAACAGATTTCAGTGAGTTACTAGTTTTATGATCATGAAATTATGTTTGAGGTTCTAAGCGTAAAACGCTCAGATCAGCGCTTCTGTGTACAGAAACACTCTGTTTGTGCAACTAAGCAAATGAACAGAAACAAAGCCCACAAGTGCTGAAAACCTTCTTTCTCTGTTAGAGTATGATGGTTTGTACAAAGTTATAACCTAAAGCTTGCCCACATTATAGGTGTTTCTAACATCTTAAATGAAATGTTTTTGCAATGCAGAAAACAGATTTCAGTGAGTTACTAGTTTTATGATCATGAAATTATGTTTGAGGTTCTAAGCGTAAAACGCTCAGATCAGCGCTTCTGTGTACAGAAACACTCTGTTTGTGCAACTAAGCAAATGAACAGAAACAAAAAACCCACAAGTGCTGAAAACCTTCTTTCTCTGTTAGAGTATGATGGTTTGTACAATGTTAAGACTAAAGCTTGCCCACATTATAGGTGTTTCTAACATCTTAAATGAAATGTTTTTGCAATGCAGAAAACAGATTTCAGTGAGTTACTAGTTTTATGATCATGAAATTATGTTTGAGGTTCTAAGCGTAAAACGCTCAGTTTAGCGCTTCTGTGAACAGAAACACTCTGTTAAGTGCAACTAAGCAAATGAACAGAAACAAAGCCCACAAGTGCTGAAAGCCTTCTTGCTCTGTTAGAGAGTATGATGGTTTGTACAAAGTTAAGACTAAAGCTTGCCCACATTATAGGTGTTTCTAACATCTTAAATGAAATGTTTTTTGCAATGCAGAAAACAGATTTCAGTGAGTTACTAGTTTTATGATCATGAACTTATGTTTGAGGTTCTAGCCATAAAACGCTCAGTTTATAGCTTCTGTGTACAGAAAAACTCTGTTAGTGCAACTAAGCAAATGAACAGAAACAAAGCCCACAAGTGCTGAAAACCTTCTTTCTCTGTTAGAGTATGATGGTTTGTACAAAGTTAAGACTAAAGCTTGCCCACATTATAGGTGTTTCCAAACATCTTAAATGAAATGTTTTTGCAATGCAGAAAACAGATTTCAGTGAGTTACTAGTTTTATGATCATGAAATTATGTTTGAGGTTCTAAGCGTAAAACGCTCAGATCAGCGCTTCTGTGAACAGAAACACTCTGTTAGTGCAACTAAGCAAATGAACAGAAACAAAGCCCACAAATGCTGAAAACCTTCTTTCTCTGTTAGAGTATGATGGTTTGTACAAAGTTAAGACTAAAGCTTGCCCACATTATAGGTGTTTCTAACAT
Organism: Cyprinus carpio; assembly: GCF_018340385.1. Classification (NCBI taxonomy): domain Eukaryota; kingdom Metazoa; phylum Chordata; class Actinopteri; order Cypriniformes; family Cyprinidae; genus Cyprinus; species Cyprinus carpio. The sequence continues at coordinate 5,319 of NW_024873093.1, read as the reverse complement.
CTTAAATGAAATGTTTTTGCAATGCAGAAAACAGATTTCAGTGAGTTACTAGTTTTATGATCATGAACTTATGTTTGAGGTTCTAAGCGTAAAACGCTCAGTTTAGCGCTTCTGTGAACAGAAACACTCTGTTAGTGCAACTAAGCAAATGAACAGAAACAAAGCCCACAAGTGCTGAAAACCTTCTTTCTCTGTTAGAGTATGATGGTTTGTACAAAGTTAAGACTAAAGCTTGCCCACATTATAGGTGTTTCTAACATCTTAAATGAAATGTTTTTGCAATGCAGAAAACAGATTTCAGTGAGTTACTAGTTTTATGATCATGAACTTATGTTTGAGGTTCTAAGCGTAAAACGCTCAGTTTAGCGCTTCTGTGAACAGAAACACTCTGTTAGTGTGCAACTAAAGCAAATGAACAGAAACAAAGCCCACAAGTGCTGAAAAAACCTTCGTTCTCTGTTAGAGTATGATGGTTTTTACAAAGTTAAGACTAAAGCTTGCCCACGTTATAGGTGTTTCTAACATCTTAAATGAAATGTTTTTGCAATGCAGAAAACAGGATTTCAGTGAGTTACTAGTTTTATGATCATGAACTTATGTTTGAGGTTCTAAGCGTAAAACGCTCAGTTTAGCGCTTCTGTGAAAAAAAACACTCTGTTAGTGCAACTAAGCAAATGAACAGAAACAAAGCCCACAAGTGCTGAAAACCTTCTTTCTCTGTTAGAGTATGATGGTTTGTACAAAGTTAAGACTAAAGCTTGACCACATTATAGGTGTTTCTAACATCTTAAATGAAATGTTTTTGCAATGCAGAAAACAGATTTCAGTGAGTTACTAGTTTTATGATCATGAAATTATGTTTGAGGTTCTAAGCGTAAAACGCTCAGATCAGCGCTTCTGTGAACAGAAAACACTCTGTTAGTGCAACTAAGCAAATGAACAGAAACAAAGCCCACAAGTGCTGAAAACCTTCTTTCTCTGTTAGAGTATGATGATTTGTACAAAGTTAAGACTAAAGCTTGCCCACACTATAGGCATAAAAAACATCTCAAATGAAATGTTTTTGCAATGCAGAAAACAGATTTCAGTGAGTTACTAGTTTTAGGATCATGAACTTATGTTTGAGGTCCTAAGCGTAAAACGCTCAGTTTAGCGCTTCTGTGAACAGAAACACTCTGTTAGTGCAACTAAGCAAATGAACAGAAACAAAGCCCACAAGTGCTGAAAACCATTTTCTCTGTTAGAGCATGATGGTTTGTACAAAGTTAAGACTAAAGCTTGCCCACATTATAGGTGTTTCTAACATCATAAATGAAATGTTTTTGCAATGCAGAAAACAGATTTCAGTGAGTTACTAGTTTTATGATCATGAACTTATGTTTGAGGTTCTAAGCGTAAAACGCTCTGAGTTAGCGCTTCTGTGAACAGAAACACTCTGTTAGTGCAACTAAGCAAATGAACAGAAACAAAGCCCACAAGTGATTAAAACCTTCTTTCTCTGTTAGAGTATGATGGTTTGTACAAAGTTAAGACTAAAGCTTGCCCACATTATAGGTCTTTATAACTTCTTAAATGAAATGTTTTTGAAATGCAGAAAACAGATTTCAGTGAGTTACTAGTTTTATGATCATGAACTTATGTTTGAGGTTCTAAGCGTAAAACGCTCAGTTTAGCGCTTCTGTGAACAGAAACACTCTGTTAGTGCAACTAAGCAAATGAACAGAAACAAAGCCCACAAGTGCTGAAAACCTTCTTTCTCTGTTAGAGTATGATGGTTTGTACGAAGTTAAGACTAAAGCTTGCCCATATTATAAGTGTTTCTAACATCTTAAATGAAATGTTTCTGCAATGCAGAAAACAGATTTCAGTGAGTTACTAGTTTTATGATCATGAACTTATGTTTGAGTGGTCTAAGCGTAAAACGCTCAGTTTAGCGCTTCTGTGAACAGAAACACTCTGTTAGTGCAACTAAGCAAATGAACAGAAACAAAGCCCACAAGTGCTGAAAACCTTCTTTCTCTGTTAGAGTATGATGGTTTGTACAAAGTTAAGACTAAAGCTTGCCCACATTATAGGTGTTTCTAACATCTTAAATGAAATGTTTTTGCAATGCAGAAAACAGATTTCAGTGAGTTACTAGTTTTATGATCATGAACTTATGTTTGAGGTTCTAAGCGTAAAACGCTCAGTTTAGCGCTTCTGTGAACAGAAACACTCTGTTAAGTGCAACAAAGCAAATGAAAAGAAACAAAGCCCACAAGTGCTGAAAACCTTCTTTATCTGTTAGAGCATGATTGTTTGGACAAAGTTAAGACTAAAGCTTGCCCACATTATAGGTGTTTTTCTAACATCTAAAATGAAATGTTTTTGCAATGCAGAAAACAGATTTCAGTGAGTTACTAGTTTTATGATGATCATGAACTTATGTTTGAGGTTCTAAGCGTAAAACGCTCAGTTTAGCGCTTCTGTGAACAGAAACACTCTGTTAGTGCAACTAAGCAAATGAACAGAAACAAAGCCCACAAGTGCTGAAAACCTTCTTTCTCTGTTAGAGTATGATTGTTTATACAAAGTTAAGACTAAAGCTTGCCCACATTATAGGTGTTTCTAACATCTTAAATGAAATGTTTTTTCAAAGCAGAAAACAGATTTCAGTGAGTTACTAGTTTTATGATCATGAACTTATGTTTGAGGTTCTAAGCGTAAAACGCTCAGTTTAGCGCTTCTGTAAACAGAAACACTCTGTTAGTGCAACTAAGCAAATGAACAGAAACAAAGCCCACAAGTGCTGAAAACCTTCTTTCTCTCTTAGAGTATGATGGTTTGTACAAAGTTAAGACTAAAGCTTGCCCACATTATAGGTCTTTTTCTAACATCTTAAATGAAATGTTTTTGCAATGCAGAAAACAGATTTCAGTGAGTTACTAGTTTTATGATCATGAACTTATGTTTGAGGTTCTAAGCGTAAAACGCTCAGTTTAGCGCTTCTGTGAACAGAAACACTCTGTTAGTGCAACTAAGCAAATGAACAGAAACAAAGCCCAAAATTGCTGAAAACCTTCTTTCTCTGTTAGAGTATGATTGTTTAGACAAAGTTAAGTCTAAAGCTTGCCCACATTATAGGTGTGTCTAACATCTTAAATGAAATGTTTTTGCAATGCAGAAAACAGATTTCTGTGAGTTACTAGTTTTATGATCATGAACTTATGTTTGAGCTTCTAAGCATAAAACGCTCAGTTTAGCGCTTCTGTGAACAGAAACACTCTGTTAGTGCAACCAAGCAAATGAAAAGAAACAAAGCCCACAAGTGCTGAAAACCTTCTTTCTCTGTTAGAGTATGATGGTTTGTACAAAGTTAAGACTAAAGCTTGCCCACATTATAGGTGTTTCTAACATCTTAAATGAAATGTTTTTGCAATGCAGAAAACAGATTTCAGTGAGTTACTAGTTTTATGATCATGAAATTATGTTTGAGGTTCTAAGCGTAACACGCTCAGTTTAGCGCTTCTATGAAAATAAACACTCTGTTAGTGCAACTAAGCAAATGAACAGAAACAAAGCACACAAGTGCTGAAAACCTTCTTTCTCTGTTAGAGTATGATGGTTTGTACAAAGTTAAGACTAAAGCTTGCCCACATTATAGGTGTTTCTAACATCTTAAATGAAATGTTTTTGCAATGCAGAAAACAGATTTCAGTGAGTTACTAGTTTTATGATCATGAACTTATGTTTGAGGTTCTAAGCGTAAAACGCTCAGTTTAGCGCTTCTGTGAACAGAAACACTCTGTTAGTGCAACTAAGCAAATGAACAGAAACAAAGCCCACAAGTGCTGAAAACCTTCTTTCTCTGTTATAGTATGATGGTTTGTACAAAGTTAAGACTAAAGCTTGCCCACATTATAGGTGTTTCTAACATCTTAAATGAAATGTTTTTGCAATGCAGAAAACAGATTTCAGTGAGTTACTAGTTTTATGATCATGAACTTATGTTTGAGGTTCTAAGCGTAAAACTCTCAGTTTAGCGCTTCTGTGAACAGAAACACTCTGTTAGTGCAACTAAGCAAATGAACAGAAACAAAGCCCACAAGTGCTGAAAACCTACTTTCTCTGTTAGAGTATGATGCTTTGAACAAAGTTAAGACTAAAGCTTGCCCACATTATAGGTGTTTCTAACATCTTAAATGAAATGTTATTGCAATGCAGAAAACAGATTTCAGTGAGTTACTAGTTTTATGATCATGAACTTATGTTTGAGGTTCTAAGCGTAAAACGCTCAGTTTAGCGCTTCTGTGAACAGAAACACTCTGTTAGTGCAACTAAGCAAATGAACAGAAACAAAGCCCACAAGTGCTGAAAACCTTCTTTCTCTGTCAGAGTATGATGGTTTGTACAAAGTTAAGACTAAAGCTTGCCCAAAATATAGGTGTTTCTAACATCTTAAATGAAATGTTTTTGCAATGCAGAAAACAGATTTCAGTGAGTTACTAGTTTTATGATCATGAACATATGTTTGAGGTTCTAAGCATAAAACGCTCAGTTTAGCGCTTCTGTGAACAGAAACACTCTGTTAGTGCAACTAAGCAAATGAACAGAAACAAAGCCCACAAGTGCTGAAAACCTTCTTTCTCTGTCAGAGTATGATGGTTTGTACAAAGTTAAGACTAAAGCTTGCCCACAATATAGGTGTTTCTAACATCTTAAATGAAATGTTTTTGCAATGCAGAAAACAGATTTCAGTGAGTTACTAGTTTTATGATCATGAACTTATGTTTGAGGTTCTAAGCGTAAAACGCTCAGTTTAGCGCTTCTGTGAACAGAAACACTCTGTTAGTGCAACTAAGCAAATGAACAGAAACAAAGCCCACAAGTGCTGAAAAACTTCTTTCTCTGTTAGAATTTGATGGTTTGTACAAAGTTAAGACTAAAGCTTGCCCACATTATAGGTGTTTCTAACATCTTAAATGAAATGTTTTTGCAATGCAGAAAACAGATTTCAGTGAGTTACTAGTTTTATGATCATGAACTTATGTTTGAGGTTCTAAGCGTAAAACGCTCAGTTTAGCGCTTCTGTGAACAGAAACACTCTGTTAGTGCAACTAAGCAAATGAACAGAAACAAAGCCCACAAGTGCTGAAAACCTTCTTTCTCTGTTAGAGTATGATGGTTTGTACAAAGTTAAGACTAAAGCTTGCCCACATTATAGGTGTTTCTAACATCTTAAATGAAATGTTTTTGCAATGCAGAAAACAGATTTCAGTGAGTTACTAGTTTTATGATCATGAATTTATGTTTGAGCTTCTAAGCGTAAAACGCTCTGTT
>NW_024873092.1:0-1947 GCF_018340385.1 Cyprinus carpio | reverse complement strand
AAGGAATTGGGATAACTCAGAAGTTACTTACAAAGCAGTCTTTTCGTGGTAGAAGTGATGGTTCTACCATACTTGTAACCCAGAGTAGCATTTACAGTTTTAGCGAATAGAATTTGCACAAAACTCATATTATCTGAGATAGCCATTCGCTTGGCTGCATAAATTTCACACATCAACATCAATTCCTGTGACTATTAAATCTAGAGTATGATTTCGACAATGAGTAGTCCTGATATGTGTTGTCTACGCCCCATAAGAGTTCAGAAGTCTATAAATGTTACCAATGCGTCTTTTTCATTATCAACATGGATATTAAAATCACCAACAATTAAAACTTTATCTGCAGCCAGCACTAACTTGGATGTCTGTATGGTGCCCTGGTGGCCTGTATACAGTAGCCAGTACAAACATCAGAGGGGATTTATCATTAACATTTGTTTCTCTCTGGACAACTGTTATAATTAAGCACCAAGACTTCAAACGAGTTATACTTGAATCCTGCCCTCCCGAGAACTCCTGAAAACACTGTGATAAATGAAGAAACAACCCTCCCCCTTACCTTTTGGACCTGGCTCATGTTTATAACAGTAATCTTGGGGTGTACACTACGAACAAAAAAACACCCCCAAACCACAAAAACAACCGAAATGTACCACACCAAACCGACCTGGACCCGTCTATTATTTCAAAAGCTGGTCCCGGACCCATGGAGATCCGAGCAATTCCTATATCCGGACCCCACCTGTCACCCGTCCTAACTATTTGAAAAGCTGGACCCGAACCCTCCCGGGAAGACCCAGACCCGACTGGAACCCTCTTTCACATATTCCACCTTAAAATTGCTATGACAAGTCAAGAAACCTGTTTGCGAAAAATACAACTTTTGTTCTTACCTCAATTTAAGTAGCCGTAGTCGCTCATTCCTTGTACCTGAACTGCCTGTGATGCATTACCATCCTCCGACACGAAAAGTTATCCATGGTATTTTCCCTGTTATTCCAAGTCCAAGCTTTACTAATCCCATCATTATTCCGCTTCACAAAAGTCCACTTGATGTCACTGGTTACGGCTGACAAATTCAACTGTGCACATGTACATTCGGGTGGGATCGAGTTAACTCTGGCCTAATAACTTCTACGGTTTTGCCCCTTTGGAACTATAATAACGATTGCTCGTTTCAGTTGCCATGGTCGCTGACGTTATTTATTTGCTAGTCAGCTCTGTGCGCGGCTTCCTGCAATCGAGTCCTGATCTCTGACCACAAAACGTTCAAGGATTAAACGGTTCATTTATACTTAGTATAACATCTGGGAGAAAATGTAAAGCGCGGTTTGGCGGTCAAAGTCATTGCGTCCCTCACTGGTTGCCATAGAAACATGACACGCGCTTGAGACTGCACATGCATTAAAAAATATGCTTTTTAACAGAATTTGAGCGTCATAGAAAACATTCATGTCACAGTTCACCTCAGATTTTGTTGCTGATTTGAAATATATTATATAATAAAATAATAATAATAAAATATATTTTGAAAATGGTTCTACTCTTGAGGATGGCAACAACCTTATAAATATTTTTAGTAAACAACAAAAACCTTTATATGTTCCGGCTCATCTATTCTTCTTTGAAGTCTATCCAACCTGTATGAGTTGCTTTTCTTAGGTTTGAACATAAAAGAGGGAAAAAAATACTATGGAAGTCAGTAGAGCCACCAATGTTTGATTACCAGCATATTCAAATATCTTCCTTACAACAAAATTGACATGACCCCTCAAGCCTTCTGAGTCCTGACGAGCGGTCTCATCAACACAGATGTGCCTTCCCACTGCCATATTCAATAGAATTGTATTGATAGTTTTGACATGGACTTGCCAAGGCCCCCTTGATTTTAATAGAAATGTCAGGCGCGAGCGTTGTGAGATCATAGTCTTGTGGCTCCAGAAGTGT
>NW_024873091.1:0-8089 GCF_018340385.1 Cyprinus carpio | reverse complement strand
TGCTAATGTTATCTACACGATGGCGCCACAGGATAGCAAATACTTCAATATCTGTTCAAGATTTAAATTTCATTTATTGCATAAATATAAAAATGCATATACATGCATTCTAGTGTTTCATAAACTTTAATAAACCAATATATTAGGTATGCAAAAAACTGAATCTCCTAATTACCACTTTTTTTCTTATTGTAATAGTATGACACATATTTCTCAATTAATCACACTAAGTGCAGAAGGGAACTATAGTAGTTATCTAGTTTTCATATCATATTTTCCATGTTTCTTTACCGTCTGTGTTGTTTGCCTACAACACTGTCCAGGTGAGGACTGAAATAGCAAACAGGGGAAAAAAGACATGACGTATTCGCAGCGCTATGCAAACCTTTGAAGCTGTTGTCATAGCCTAGGCTTTTTTTTGAAAAGAAAACAGCAAGGGTCCATAGAAAAATACTGTTGGAAGTTTTTTTTTTCAACCCAAGGCAGCTCAAGAAGGTTGGAACGCCAAGTACAGTGCTCTTTTGGCCCAAGGCAAGCCAACATCAAGTTATTCACTACCTTTCATTCTAGTTATGTTGGTTGGCACAAGCGCAACATACTGTTATGCTATTTAACTTCTTATTATTATTATGTTGACTTGGCACAAGCCAACATACTTTATGCTATTAAACTTCTTTTATTAGCTTCATCTTCTGTCTGATACCAAAAGTTGCCAAACGCTTCTCCTCCTAGGATGCTTTAAGCCACTAGCCCCAAACGCGGCAGAGACCGCGCGCACGGGGTGTAGTTTGTTGCTATATCATTTTCAGACTGTCAAATTGACAGTTTTTTTATTATTTAGGGTGAAAGTCAAAAATTTCCCATAGACCGCCATTGTAGCTGAGAAAATTGCGCCTCGCACAGGAGCAATTCCCGGGGACTGAGGGTGATTCTGGCCTTTGTTTTCACGCCCGGGTAACATCGGTCTAAAATACAGAGTAACATACATGAATTTATTTCACACTGACAAGCTACAACCCACATAGGAGAATATTACGGGGTCAGAGGCTTATTAAAAATGATTCCTGGCCACAGAAGAGAGAGAAGACGAGAAGAATTCACCGCTTCGTTCAGCGAGTGGTCTACAACACGGGCTCACAACAAACGAATGGATGCTGGTAAGAACCTTGGAAAAAGAAAAGAGGTACAGCGAGTGCCACAATCCACCCATTAGAACAAACCAAGGAGCGAAAGAGGGTGGGTGTTTGAGAATGGTGAAGTGGAATGACGATTTGCGTCAGCTCGTTTGACAGCGCAGAACGGGCGCGGCTTCTCGTGCAATGACACAACGAGCTCGCAGAAACTAATTTATTCTGTTAAGAACGTTTTAAATAAAATAGTACCGGCGATTGCACACAATCCACCCCTTTAGAACAACCAAGAGCTAAAAGTTGGGTGTTTTTCAGCTGTTGAAGTTTGAAAATGACGATGTTTGCGTCAGCTCTTTTTGGACAGCGCGAGAACGCGCGGCTGCCTTTCTCCTGCACTCGCACGACCTCACGAACAACCTTTATCCTGTTTAAGACCCTTTTAAAAAGACCATATTACAAGCAAGCGGATTGCACACAATCCACCCATTAGAACACACCATCCGGATACGGGCTAATTCAGATTTTGGAGCTGGTAAATGGGAAATTGAACTGATGTTTCAGCAGACTCTTCTGTTTCTGAACAGGGCTCGAGACTTCAAACAACACTGTCAATGGTGAAAAGTTCTACATAAACTGAACTACAAAAAAAATCACACGTACAAAGCTACAGAGAAACAATACACAGCCTTTTTACAATTAAAACTCCACCCAACTGAATCATAAGCAACAAACAATTAAGAATATATTATAGAGGATACAATTGAGTGCCTCTTGTGAAGATATTTTTTGGGTCTTTAAGGCCAGAAAAAGACATTGTGCATCGGTCTCCTCACCACTCGAGTAGTACAGATGCGCTTGAATCAAATTCCCTCTGGCTTCTTGCTCGTTCCTGGCTTTTATTTTTGTTCTTTTTTCACATGCGGCGAGACGGCCCGTCTTCAGGTATGCGGCTTTTTAGTACGATCGTGAACAAACGCATCTTGTTTATTCTCCCATTCGACCTTATAAAAATAAAATATTGGAGCTCTTGCACACATCCACACGTTAGAACATTCCGAAGAGATAGCAGTGAGGTGTTTTCAGCTGTTGAAGTATAAAAACTAAATATGTACATCATGTGCGATGTGTGCGCAACCCAATGCAGCTGTCTCGTGCATTAAAGAAGACAGCTCAGAGGCTAACGAAGTTGGTGTTGATTTCAGGACTGTTAGAACATGTGGAAAATGACAGCGATTTGGTCATCTATCTTTTGACATTAGAACAGCAAAGAGCTAAAACTGGGTGGTTTTCAGCTGGGGGATGCTAATCAGGCAACAGCGGTACTCTTACAACAAACGCTAGCGTTTCCGGCTTTCTCGTGCTGTAACACAACCGAGCTCGCTTTTAAAAGAAAATATATTGGGCAGCGCGTTTAAAATTAAAATGGTGCGAGCATTGCATACTCTCAGCCGATTAGAACAAACTCAAGAGCTAAAAGTGGTGTTTTTTCTTTCAGCTGTTGAAGAGTGGTGGAAAAATGAATTATTTGCGTCATCTATTTTGACAACGCGAGACGCGCGCGGCTTCCACAAGAGACCTCACAACAAACGAGATTGTTATTCCTGTTTAAGACCTTTTAAAATAAAATATTCCGCGATTGCACACTCCTCCACCTATATAGAACACCCAACGCTAAATTCAGATTTTTGTGAGCTGGTAAATTTGTAAAATTTATGATTGCAGCGACTCTCTCTGAAACGGCGCGAGACTTCACACTGGGGCATGGTGAAAAATGTCTAATACTGAAACTATAAGCCTTTTACCTTAAACACTCCATCGCATCAGTACAAAACAATTAGAAGATATTTATAGAGATTAAAAACTGAGTGCTTGGGAATATTTTTTTGTTCTTAAGGCAGAAAAAGACATTGCCTCGATCTCAGGCGAGTTACAGAGGACCGCTGATTCTATCTTTTTTCGGTGTCAAAAAACGGACAAATCACATAAAAAGATTATTTCCAAATACATAATAGCTTGGCGATATAAACAAAACAGCCACCTGAAATAACTGTTAGAAAAATAAATCGAAATGGATTAGGATACTGGATTTGAATAATAACGATGACTGCATTACCAGCTGCTTTCTGTTTTTCAATTTTCATCTGAGAAAAAGCAAAAATCATTCGCTTTGCTGCTTTTTTTGTATGTCGATATTTGTATTGTCAATAGTAATATTAGAAAACATAACTGTTGTAATTTTTTCATCATTATATAGGTTTATGTATTATAATACAAAAATAATTTATCACTCCAATAGTTATCATTCATCACTGCTTGAAAATGTAGTTGACACATAAAACTCTTAAGCATGAAAAAGCTACAGAATCAGTAAATTCGATTTTAATTTGGGTATATTATCATGAACTAATTTTTTTTTTTTTTTTTTTTTTTTTTTTTTTGGGGGTTGTTTTTTGTTTTTTTTTTTTTTTTTTTTGTTTTTTTTTTTTTTTTTTCTGTTTTTTTTTTTTTGTTTTTTTTTTTTTTTTCTTATGGTTTTTTTTTTTTTTTTTTTTTGTTTTGTTTTTTTTTTTGTTTTTTTTTTTTTTTTTTTTTTATCTTTACTTGTTTTTTTTTTTTTTTTTTTTTTTTTTTTTTTTTTATCACTATTTTTTTGGGCTTTTTGTTTTTTGTTTTTTTTTTGGCTTATTTTTGTTTTTCTGTTTGTTTGTTTTTTTTTTTTTGTTTTTCTTTTTTTTTTCTTTTTTTTTTTTTGTTTTGTTTTGTTTTTTTTTTTCACCAAGGTTTTGCTGTTTTTTTGTTTTATGCTGCATCAGCAAAGAGGTGGGGAACCAACATGAGGGTCCCCCGCATGCATCTAGCCATTTTTGTTTTTTGAGCCGTTTGACAGTATCAGAGGAACTTTTGCGTTGGACAACGAGAGGAGACGCGGAAGAGTCCTTAGAGCTATAAAGTTAGCGAGATTTACGTTTCAAGCAAGCCAACTCAAGAAGTTGGTTCACACTAACTTTAACATGTCTAAGTTATGTTGGCTGGCAACAATCCAAGCCAACTTTTTTTCTATTTTAAAAAATCTAAAACTTCTTATTAATGTTGGCTTGGCACACGGACCGCAACATACCATGTTTATGCTAATTTTAAACTATTTTTCCTTTTATTTTTTATTTGTCTTTTATTTTTAATGTTGGCGTTGGCACAAGCAACATACTGTAGTATGCTATGTAAACGTCTTACTTGTTCTTTTATGGTTTTCCTGACTAAAATTGTCCAAACGCTACTCCTCCTAGGGCCTTAAAGCCACAAGCCCCAAACTCGGCAGAGACCTGCAGCACGGGTGTGTAGTTTGTTGCTATATCTTTTCAGACTGATCAGATTCCAGTTTTTTTATATTATTAATTAAAGTCAAACAATTTCCCATAGAAAACTTCCATTGTCTTAGAAAAATTCGCCTCTACAGGACAATTCCCCGGGACTGAGGAGGAGTCTGCCTTGTTTCCATCACTTTTTTTAAATCGGTTAAAAATAACAAGTACGTACATGAGATTATTTCACACTGCCAAGATAAACCAACAGATTTGAATATTCAGGGGTCAGGCTTAGTTAAAAGTAATATCTGGCCACAGAAGAGAGAGAAGACGAGAGAGAATTCACGCGGCTGCCGTTCAGCGAGTGGTCTTACCACGGCATCACAACAAACGAATTTATTCTTTTTCAAGACCTTTGTAAAAATAAAATATTACAGCGCCTTGCACCCAATCCACCCATTAGAACAAACCAAGAGCTTAAAGTGGGTGTTTTTGAGCTGCTGACGTTTGAAAATGAACGATTTGCATCAGCTCTTTTCACAGCGCGAGACGCCGCGGCTTCCTCGTCCATCGCCCTAACGATCTCCACAACAACGTATTTATTTCTTGTTAAGACCTTAAAAAAATAAAATTTACAGCGTTGCACACAATCCAAGCCACCCATTAGAACAAACCAAGGAGCTAAAAGTGGGTGTTTTTCTCAGCTGTTTGAGTGTGAAATGAAGGATTTGCGTCACTCTTTTGACAGCGCTAGACGGCGCGGCTTCCTCATGGGCAGTGACACCACGAGCCGCAAGAACAATTTATTCTTGTTTACCTTATTAAAAATAAAATATTACAGCGATTGCACACATCAACCCATTTAGAACAAACCAAGAGCGAAAAGTGGGTGTTTTTCAGACTGTTGAAGTGTGTAACAATGAAGGATTTTGCGTCATCTATTTGACAACTGCGAGACCGCGCGGCTCACACGTCTCACCACAAACGTTTTATTCCTGTTTAAGACCTTTTAAATAAATACTTACAGCGATTGCACACATCCAACCCATTAGAAGAACCAAGAGCTAAAAGTTGGTGTTTTTCAGCTGTTGAAAGTGGAAAAATGAAAGGAGTTGCGTCTATCTCTTTTGAACAACGCGAGACCGCGGGGCTTCAAACGCCTCACCACGACGACATTTATTCCTGTTAAGACCCTTTAAAAATAAAATATTACAGCGATTGCCACAATCCCCCAGGGAGAACACACCAACGGCTAAATTCGATTTTTGTGAGCTGGTATAGTGTGAATTGAATGATTTTTGCGCAGACTCTCGACGGCTCGAGACTATCAACACTGGCTGGGGAAAAAGGTCTACATACTGAAACTACAAAGCCTTTTACATTAAAACTTCTCCAGTGAATCATGTACAAAACAATTGAAGAATATCTTATAGGTGAAAATGAGTGCTTGTGGATAGTTATTTGTCCTAGTCCAGAAAAAGACATTGCTCGATCTCTCCGAGTTCACAGAGACCTGATTCTGGCTTTGCGGGTCTGTCAGTGAACACGGGGGGGCGTCGGGTGTCTTCTTGGAAGCTTTTTTTTTGTATGTCTATTTTTTGTATTGTCAATAGTAAATATTATGAAAACAATACACTGTGTGTAATTTTTGTCATCATTAATTAGTTTTATGTATTATAATTGCAATATCCAATGTTAGCACCTCACATAGTTATCATTCATCACTGCTAAAAAAGTAAGTTGAAAAAATAAATCTAAAGCATGAAATAAGATACAGAATCAGTAAATTCGATGTTATGTGCGTATAATTTCAGTGCACTAATCATTAAATATTTGTAATCATATCATAAAATATTGGCCCCTTTCATACAATGATGTTGTTCAGAAAGTACTGCCCAAGTGCTAAATGTTGTCCACACGATGGCGCCACGGATGGAAATGCTCCAATATCTATTCAAAGACTGGCGCCGTTCCCTTTATTGTGGCATAGTATAAAATACATAGACCTGCATTCTGTTGTTCAATAACTTTAATAAAGCCCAAATAGTATTTATGCAAAAAACGGTAATCCCCTAAGTACCCATTACGTTTGTTTCTTATTTAAATAGTATTTACAACATATTTTACAAGTTATCACACATAAGTGAAGAAAGAAACTATCATTACTTTCTTTTTCATATCAATTTTCACCTTGACTTAAACACATTGTTTCGTTTACCTTCTGTGTTGTTGCCTACACACTTCAGTTAGAGGACTTGGGAAATCGCAAACAGGGGAAAAGGCATGACTTATTTTCATACGCTAGCCAAAGCTGTTGAAACTGTTGTCATAACCCAAGGCTTTTTATTGGAAAAGAAAACACAGGGTGCCATTGAAAAACCAATTGGAAGTTTTTTTTTTTTTTTTCCACCAAGGCAGCTCAAGAAGGTTGGACACACAAGTACAGTGGCTCTTTTGGCCCCAAGGCCAAGCCACAGCCAAGTAGTTTCACTAACTTGTCTTCCTAGTTCGTGCCTTGGCACAAGCCAACATACTTTTATCTATTCTAGACTTCTTATTACATTATTCTGTGGCTTGGCAAACTCTTTATACTGTTATGCTATTTAGAAACTTATTATTTATTTTTATTATTATTTATTCTTCTGAGACAGATTCCAAACGCTACTCCTCCTACGTGACTTTTAAGCCACCAGCCCCAAACTCGGCAGACACCTGCAGGATATAGCGGTGCTGGGTTGCTATATCTTTTAGACTGATCATACTTACAGTTTATTTATTATTAATTGTTATAAATCAGAATCCCCCATAGACTTCCCATTATCTGATAAAAAATGCAGCCCTCTACAGGACAAGTCCCGGACTGAGGAGGAGTCTGCCTTAGTTTTCCACTTTTAAAATCGGTTGAAAAATACATATAAATACATTAATTTATTTTCACTAGGTCTGCAAGCAACCAACATATTTGAATATTACAGGGTCAGGACTTATTAAAAATGTATCTCTTTCCCCGAACAGAGCGCAAGACGAGAGAGATTTCACCGCTGCCGTTCAGCGAGTGTCTCCCAGCGGGCTCAACACAAACGAATTTATTCTTGTTTAAGACCATTTTAAAAATACATATTACGCGCTTGTCACCAATCCCCCCTTGACAAACCAATAGCTAAAGAGTGTTTTTTTTGAGCTGTTGAAGTTGAAATGAACGATTTGCGGTCAGCTCTTTTGACTAAGCGTCGAGCCCGCCCCCCGCGGCTTCTCCTGCAGCTCGCCTACGGCTACAAGAACGATTTTTCTTGTTTAAGACCTTATAAAAACTAAAATAGTACAGCTATTGCACACAATCCACCACCCTATTAGAACAAACCAAGAGCTAAAAGAGGGTGTGTTTTCCAGCTGTTGAAGGTGTGAAAATGAGTTTGCGCAGCTCTTTTGACAGCGCGAGACTCGCGCGGCTTTTCTCGTGCGTCGCACGCGAGCGCACAAGGAACGAATTTATTCCTGGTTAAGGACCTTGTTAAAATAAAAATATTACCGCGATTGCACACAATCCACCCATTAGACAACCAGGCTAAAAGTGGGTGTTTTTTCAGCTGTTGATGTTGAAATGAACGATTTGCATCAGCTCTTTGAACAGCGCGAGACGTCCGCGGCTTCTCGTGC
>NW_024873090.1:0-3379 GCF_018340385.1 Cyprinus carpio | reverse complement strand
AACTGTAACACTCACTTTTATCTTATTTGTGTTAACATGAAAGTGCAGTTATTTTTAGAGTACATAACATGTAGGTTAATATAAGTTTTAAAACTAGAATAATGAAACAAAAACAATGCCGGAAATTTTGTTCGCAATAGTAAATTGCAAAGAACTGTCACCACAGTCAAAAACAGTTCAGAGACATGTAACAGAGAGTGTGGAAAGAAACTTTAAACAACGCCAAAATTTAAACATCTATACTACTGATTAATAGCTTACTGTAATAAGTATCCATAGACCTTAGTGAGCGGTATGCATTTGTTGTTCCTTGCTGTGCGCAGAGAAGACTAATTCGTGGTTGCAGTGACGTCAGAAACAGACGGAAGGTCATCCCTCAACTGAAGGACGTGAACGATATTTGTTCTTGATGAATGTCAAAACAGAAAAATCCTGATTACGCACAAATGACGTGTGAAACGAATGGTAAAATTTTCGCGGGTCAGTGACCCTTTGTGATAAGTTCAGGATATTCATTTTGAATAGGAGAGCCAGAAATGTCCAATTGACAGAGTGGTGTAATCATTTGCTCCAGTTCATGATTACTAGTCAGAATCAATCAAAGCCTCTTCGTCTTGTATAGACAGTGCAGTTCATTTTCTGCTGGCTTGAATTTGAATGGATTGCGAATCCACTCGATATGGGACCCACTGTGGCGGCCTGTCATTGATTTGCCCCATCACTGCATATGCCACAGCAGCGTTCCCAGTCCTATATCGTTCTTTCTCACAAATTCCGTTAAATTGTTGAAAATGTGTTCACGTGTTGTTTTGTGGGGCAAAGGACTACTAAATAGAAACTCTTCTTGAATGTCATGTTTTTCACGTACCGCACATATGTTAACAGCTGAGCACAGCTGGCCACATCGGTGGATTCGTCGATCTGGAGTGCAAAAAATGGGCTGTTTCTGACGCTGATATAAACACTTGCTCCTTCAACATCCTGTGCCATGTTCTGAGATGCGCCGACTTATTGTGTTGTTCAGAGAGTGGAACAGAAATCGAGCTTAGAAGCCGCTGCCTCTCCTAGCATCACTGAAACACAGGTCTTTTGCTGCCGGCAGAAAAATTAACGTCTTCTCCAGTCGTATGTGCTTTGCCTGCCTTGGCAATACGCAAGCAACGCGATATGAAGCTTCAGTGGCCTTTCCATTTAATTTAACAAAATCTTCCACAATTTTTCCTCCACCTCGGACCCTTGAAAGGTTGAAGTTTTCTCTGGAAAAATTCTTGGGGGTTTCCCTGCCACCTCAAACATGCTTGGTTTCAAGGTGTCGCCGAAGTTTTGCGGGGTTCCTCATGCTGTCATTAGCCAAAATATCTTGACAAAACCACACACATAAAGGTTGTGTTCATCAGCTGTTCTGTCCACGTAAATCCTAACCTCAAATACTGATCATCATATCGTGCGTCTTTTGGGTTAAGCCCTGAAGTTGAAGGCTTTGAATTCGGGGGGTCTCAGAAACCGCTCCATTGTAGTAAGAGGCATAACCTGTATTGGCGGGCTGCCAAACATCAGGCAAATTCACAACTACGGCCTCTGGGTGAAAAATGTTTCTCATATTTTTGACTTTTTATTTTTTGTATCGTTTAAGTAAAAAAACATTCAATATAATTAAAAAAAAAACTTTAAATAATTAAACTCAATTAAATTTTAATTTTATTATCATTTTTCCCCGCGCCTCTCCTGACATGCTCTGGCGTCCCCCCTGGGGGAGGCGCGCCCCACACTTTGAAAACCCCTGAACTAGACTAATTCCAGTACAGAACATTAGAATTTAGCGCATGAGCGACTGAACGAATCACTCCCCGAGACGACTCGTTATTCCCGATGTCACAGTAAAGATTCGTTCAAAATGAACGAATCGTTCAGAACAAGAACGACAATCATCACTAACTGGTATCAGACGAAAACACCAAAGTTAAACGCACACGTAACCTCCGTTATATTCGCCGTTTTTTTGTAGATTTTTGGATCTTAGAACAAAATTGAAAATTGGAAAACGAAGCGTTATCCGTTTTTTTTTTTTTTTTTTTCATTTTAGTTTGGGAACAGATTTAAAAAAAAAAGTATTTTTTTATTTTTTTTTTCATTTTTTGGTTTCAATTAGAAAAAAACGAAAGAAGAACGATGATACACGGATTTCGTGGAGCCAATTAAAAATCGTCCAAAATATAGACTTAACCCAAGGCCCAAACCTACCCATAAAATTTATTCCTAAAATCAGTGGGGAAATGATTAGCTGATTAGGGTGGCCAGGAGGGTGAAAAGTTTATGAAAGGGGGGGGTGTGTGGGTCGCCCGCATAATGCCTGATGGGCTTTACGAGGTACAGCGTGTTGGGTAAATATGTCTACTTGACAGAGGGAAGAGGGACCCCATCGATGATCTTCTCAGCTGTCCTCACTAGCTCCGCTGCAGGGTCTGAGATACCAAACCAGAAGTGATACAGCTGCTCAGGATGCTCTCAATAGTCCTTCTGTAGAAAGTGGTGAGGATGGGGGTGGGGGGGGGGTGCTTTCCTCAGCTTCAGCCATCGTAGGAAGTACAGACGCTGCAAGATATGGAAAGTACATGATGGAGATGTTACAGTATGGGAGTTCTGCCTGCTCCCTCTGTCTGCTATGATGTATGTTCAGGTTGAGAATGTGTCATGTTATCCATGATACACAATATTGTTTTATGTATTCACGTATATAGTCATATATGGTGCAGACTTAATGCAGTTAATTGAAAAAATCGAAAGCAACAGTCTGCCTATAAAGAAATGTTATTTAAAAACATCGCATTATATTGTCTGAATATATTACCATATATTTTTGTTTCATAATGCCATGTATGACAACATGTACAGGGTTTTGGAATCTTTGCCTGACCTGTCAAGGATTTGAATCTATATGTACCTTAATTAATCCAGACCTTTAGTCACTCATTTATGTGAGAAGCTGTCTATGACAAAGTTTTTAATGGTTTTCAAATCATTTCTAAACAAAGTAGAATTTGTTGAATTGTGGGAAGTTTTGCAAGTGACTTCAGTGATGTGATGCATGAATAGGTTTTTGTTCAGTCCTGCAGTCCTTTTGGGTAACAGTGACTCTCGTGCACAGTAATTAAACAAGCTGTGTCTTCAGTCTTCAGGCCTTTTTCACATCTAAATACAGGCATGTTTTTGCTGGTTGTCTGTGGTGATGGAGAACTGGGCCTGTGAGAGCTGAGCATACCCACTATACATCTGAGACCATGTCTTCTCCCAATCCACTACAGTGTTTCCCTGGTTAGACGGATTCCAGGATTCCAGTAGCCGCTCATTGAGATCAACACAAGTGCAGGACAGAGTCCCC
>NW_024873089.1:0-2220 GCF_018340385.1 Cyprinus carpio | reverse complement strand
GGTTATTTCCTGGAGAAGATAGATGGGTAGACACAGGTGTGTGACTGGTAAGATCAGTTGAGGTGCTGTGTTTGTGTGTGTGTTTGTTGGAAAGCTACGGATCAAATGCCGAAGCATAGAATACAGCAAGGCAGTGACGGGGTTCTCCACAAGAGGCGACGTGCTCTGTGGGGTAACTTGGGGTTAGACAGGATAAGGGATGACAACCAGGATTAAGACAAGACACGATCATACAACTGTATTAGCGAGAGAGAGCATTCTTTTTGAGTTTTGTGTGACTGTGTCTGTGCCTCGACTGTGTCCCACTTTTTATGACGCCCCACCCATGGTTGCACCTCTGTGTATGCAATGAGACATGATTTAGTTGCTTATTAAATACTGTCTAATGTGGACATTCCCCCTTAGCAAGGAGTACTGTGATGTTGTTTTTTTCAGTTCAAGTGCGGGTGGGCCCCCTAGGTGATTTTGGTGGTGTGCAACAAACATGTACGTCATTTGTATTGTACAGTTGTGGTGTATATGATAAAGTTGATTTAATGATGATGATTTAAACTCCTCCCCCCCCCTGAATGATTTATCATTTTTATTTTAATCCACCGTGGGTATTATACGACTCTTAGGTCTGTGCTCGCCCCCAGGTTTGCTCGTGTGACCTGGTCACAGTTTAGTTTGACCTCGCGGTGTGGTTTGTCGTGTGTGTGTGTGGTTGTGTCACACGGTACTCATAAAAAATATATACCCTTTTACAAACCTTTAGCCCTTTACAAGCTCTGTGTTTATGATTTTAAAACATAAGGGTAGGTTCTAACTAGGTTATGTGACACCTACATTCTTGGCCGGTTCCACCAAAGGTACCTGCGACTCTTTCAACGAATCCTTTTTTTCAAACTGTTAGTAGTATTTTTGTGAGTATCTAGTTAGTATAGTATCTAAAAACCCGGAACAAAGAATATAAAATAGATGTTTTTTCAGGCAAGGAGAAGAGTAAGAGTCAGGGAGTAAAGCCGAGAGTGGCACAAGAGGGCACAACGACAAAAGAGTAAGAGAGAGTTACATGTGTAAAAAGGAGAGAAAGATACATGAAACAGGGGTAGTACCAATTTCTGAAACGTTAAATTATGAAACATATCGCTTTTTACAAACAAACATTATTGACCATTCCAAGGGTCTCCTCTAACTCCTTTTCAACCATTTAAAACAACTAACAATAATTGAATCCCAGCTTCACACCCATGTGAAATCCACCTTTTAGCACACATGACTCAACCCCACCACTAATAACTCATTTGTTGAAAAAAATCCATTCCCTAGTAATTGAGAATTTATATACGGGATTTGTCTCACTCATCCTCTTTTTAACACTTGTATCGCAGCAAACCTATCCCTTCTTTGAAGACCCATAAAGTTCTATATAGCCGTAAGTATTCCAATGTATGAATCCTCTCTTCATAACACCGGACATTAACACTAGGGGTCGCGCCAGCCGACAGGATATGCACATAGAAAGGCAGAATGATGACTCGCACCGCCCAACGGTTCCTTTAAGGCTGTAGTCGTGGGTAGGGGAGTGACCTAACGTCCAAGGTCTCAAACTCTAAGGTGCATGAAACTGTTTATGCCCCTCGCGCTACCATCCATCCAATGACACCAGCTAAACGACCCCTCGCAAAGCCAAGAGCCAAGTTCCAACAGCATACACCTTCCCCTCTCTTCTCTTCACTCTGATTATAGGAGTATGAGTGCCTTTTGCGTCCTCAGAACAACCGATTACCATTCAATGCCTCAATATTTTAACCCATGAAGTAGGGCTAGCTGTTTACAGAGTTTGTGGTCAGGTTTAGTGGGTTAGGCTCCGCCGTTATGGTTAGGGTTAGGGGCTAGGCTGGGAGGGGGGGTTGTTTTTAAAATTGGAAATAGGTCTATAGATAAAAACGAGTTTCACACTCCATAATTCCAACATCCTTCGCAATGCGATCGATTGGCCAAAGACGTACCTGGCCATAATCTTTTGAAGCGGAGGTCCGATGTGCACATAACTGGTATCGTTGGATTCAGGAGGCTGTCGTCTTTCAGGTAGCGCGGATGTTGAGAAGTTCTTTCAATCCAATGTGCTACAACTCTAGTGTGAAAGGAAGTCAGCTCGGCACAGGCAAATACTCAAATGAATACCTGTGAACATACTTTGGAACGTTTGTTGGTGTCGTGAGTACGTTGTGTGAA
>NW_024873088.1:0-2198 GCF_018340385.1 Cyprinus carpio | reverse complement strand
TTTCTGCCGATGAAGGGGGTTTTCCAGTGCTTTTCCCAGATCCAGTTTCTCCAGCAAAACCAGTCTTTCCTACACTTAAAAGGAATCACATCAATCTTTCTATCTGGATCTTCTGCTGGAGACTCTCCTGAAACCTTACAAACCCTCCACGACGTCAAAGACAAATCTCACAGAAGTCGTAGTCATCTATGTTGTTAATTGGGGTATTGTAGTAAATGTTCTGACGGGAATACTTCCATTTATATTTAATTACTACTTATATCAGTCATGTTATAAATTTAAGCATTGCAACATGCATTTTTTATTTAGTTTTTTTTATTTTTATTTAGGCTTGTGAATTTGACAGATGAGATTAAGTGACATTTATATTTAATTACTACTTATATAAATTAGGCAGTATTCAACCCCCTGTTATCTAATTTATATAGTTATGGAAAAAATAATCTAAACGTCGAGTTCGTCTACCTCTCGAAGTCGGCTTCTTCTCGGTTAGCTTTATGACTGTCAAACACCAGTTATGATGACACTTGCAAAGGATTACCCACTGATTCAGTGTGTCAGTACAGAGAGAGCCATTCTGAAACAAATCGAATGAGATGAATGAACCCCCCACCCAACAAAAGATTCCCCCCCCCCCCCGCGACTCCCCCCATGAGACGCACAACTGGACCCCAAAGGAACCCAAAACCAACCCAATTACTTAAGGACATTACGAGGCCCGTTAACCTAGCGGAGATCGTGGTTCACCGGTATGCAGTCTATCTAGTTTCTTAAGGTAATATTAATACACAAAAAAAATGTAATTTTTAATAATTACATATTGGCGATAACAAAAAATCTGAAAGCAAAAATAAAAATGCCCTATCACCATCCTCTAAAAAGACTAATGAAAGGGGATAGTTCACCCCCCAAATGAAATATATGATTATATTATATGAATAAAACCGCCGTCAGCCCCAGTAGATTTTAATTGAACAGGATTGTATTTGTGAAACACAACGACTTCAAAGCGCCAGCGCCCGCAGGGATTGCGCTAATCGGGGAGGACCGGGGATGGAATTCCCGGGTGGGCCGGTCTGGTTATTTTCGTCATCGCGAGGGCCGGTGTTGTCCCATGCTCTGGGTTTGAGATTACGCTGTGGATGGCAATCCACTCACAGCAAGCCCCACTCTTTTGTTATTTATTATCTTCTCGCAGGCTTCCTTCAACTGTCGCAACACTTTGCCAGCCTGTTCCATACGAAACACGGAAATGCGTTCCCGTATTCTAAGGCATCAAGACAGCAAGCATCCCTGTACTGAAAGACTATAGAGCTACGGTGAACGCAAGTTTGTCCCTAGTTGCACAGCGAAATTTCCTCCGCTCCACAGCGAAGCGGGAGGATCTACGGTAATTCCCTTTCCACCATCCGCGTTTTGATTTTGTCAAAATCAGTGTTGGGCGAATGAGCACAACTTAATTGATCATGAGCCCAAACATCCAGCAATGGACATGGCAAACATTCAATCACCCCCGAGGAAGACATCTTTTCATTGTAAATTAAATACTGTTCGAAACGCAGAACACAAAACTATGACTACATTTTTATTAAAAATTAACTTCTACTAGTGTTCTTCTAACAACTAAGACCCAAGTACACAACCCAAAAGACCAAGAAGCTGCTCACTTTCCTAAAGCTGTCTCTTAAATTAAAAATCATCTGCATTTTCATTCAATTCATCGGCCTATATGATTGCAAACTCAAAAATTAGGGTAAAAAAACGTGTTATGCTCTTGGAATTGTTTCTTGACGTTCAGTTGCTATTGCTTACAAATTTCATGCCATTTGTATGAATGTAATCACAGTGATTTTCACATCTAAAAATACTTCACTACTGTGCAATCATTTTTGGTTTTGCTAGACTAGGTATAATTGTACATAACATAGGTTAAGCCTCAAAATAACAAATTGTTATTATTCGAGGAACTTATTAGGCGAAATATGATACACATGATGCTGAGTTGACCTTATCTGTCCCGTAGCTACTTATTTAAAGCATCACAAATTGTCCCTGTATTTTCACCCATTTCTGAAGGTAATTGGCGCCACTAATGATGGACGTAATTAGTCTTTTAACTCACCCGACAGAGGCACCTTGGCTCATAAGAGAAAAAACGTCAGTTGTTGAATATATGTGAGCAAAAATACAATGTAATC
>NW_024873087.1:0-2262 GCF_018340385.1 Cyprinus carpio | reverse complement strand
CCAAAGAGAAGCACTTATCCTAAAAATGGAATCACAAATGCTTCTATTTGTAGTCATCTAGAGAGTCTACCTCAAATGAAACAGAGCTGAATACAAACCCCAGTTTGACATAGGAATTTGGTCAGCAAAACATTACCCTCAACTTGATAGCACTTTCTGCTTCTATCGTTTGTTGTTGCCTAGAGTTTAGAAAGGACACCAGTCCGCGATATTGCAATTTCAAGACAGTAAGAAAAATAAAAGGAGAGAGAATGATGTCCAATAGTGGCCAAATGCTGGTGCCCCACGGCCATGCTTTATAAAAAGCATTTTGTAAAGTTACAAAAGTTGATCAGAGGGTGCATTTGTGGCAAAGAGAATTCAGGAAAGGGGGACGACACATACGAAAGTAAAATAAATACAAAACGACAAAAACATAGCATCAGAAAAAGGAAAAAAAATGCCGGGTGAGAGGCGCTTCTCAACCCTCCGGGGCGGGATGTCCTTGCCTGCGTTCATTTTTCCTTTTTACAAAACTACCCCAAAGAGAGCCACTTCATGAAAACCCCTGGAACAAATCAAAAAATCGGTTCGCACCACCATTGAAAGTAATCTTACAATGGTTGCACAATACTGTGAGTAAATGAGCCATTGCATGAATGTTAGAAACTCAACTCAGCTTGGAGTCCCCGTCAGAGGGGCAATTATCTCTCCCTTGAAAGCACTACTGGGGCAACTGAGTTTGAAAAACTACCACCAAAACCATTGACCAAATAGACACTACTGTAAAACACCACATACACAAAAAAAAAACAAGACCAGGTAGGCTCAGGGGAATCTGCCATTGTGAGTGTACGGAAATAGTGAAAAAGCAGCTGAAAATAATCTTTTTCTCTTTCCCCCATTACATTTTGAAAGAAGAGGTATAAAAGACCTCTTTCTAGCCGGAAGAAGACAATCCTCGTCTTCTCTTTTCTTTTTATTATTATAAAAGTATTCGCTTTTAAACCATCCTTTTTTTAGCCTCGTAAGGAGGGTCACGCATGCAAGTCTAGAAGACCACCGGGAGAAGAGTGCATGTGAGCCTTCCAGAGTAAGTCTAGGATGAGCTGAGCTGAGCAGTTTTTGGTTTTACCACCCGAGTGGATACAGGCTCAGGGGCCCGCTACTATACCTGCTCCGAGCTTGCTCTCCCCTCTGGTAATGCCACTGAATAGACTTTGGAACTTTGCTGGTGGCGTCGGGTAAGGTCTACGCTCTGGTGATCTTATGAAACCGCTGAGATTAGTAACACATCCTTAAGCGTGTTTGTTACTTAGCCCTAGTGTGTGTCTAATGTAGTCCTTTGGAATGCGCAGTGCACTCACAGCCTATTACACCGTGCTTGGGGGCAAAGGGGGTAGCACAAGCTGCCGTTGTTGATTCACTTGTTTTCCAACTACAACAAATTTAAAAAAAACATGCATTTCATAGCCCTATGATTCAATGTTTCTGTAGATTGCAATTTTGTATTCATGTTTTTTCTGGAAAAAATTCTTGAAAATGGCCGCAAATGGGAATGCTTATCACTTGGTGAGGCTTGTTTAAAAGTGCGTAGAAAAATCATCCAACAAAAAACTAGAAAAGAACTAATGGGGACAAAATCAAAGATGCCAGACACCCACCTACAAACATGTCAAATTGGGGCCGATAACTTCTTCGCCGCAGCGACCACCTTCACTCCTCTTAGAATGTTTACAAAAAAAAAATGATGCATGTGCTGCTGAACAGGCAACGATGAGAATGAATCCATTGGCAACAGGACACCCATTGATGAAGAAACACGAGAGTTTTATTCTTAATATAGCACTTATTCTTAAATGGATTCACAAATGGAGCTATTTGTAGTCATTCTGAGGGGGAGTCTACCTCAAATGAAACAGAGACCTGAATACAAGCCATTTGGACACAGGGATTTCAGTCAGCAAACATTTACCACCAAATTGATAGCACTTTCCCTGCTTTTGATTGAGATAGAACAGATGCTATAGTTAGAGTAGACATCAACTGGTATTGCACTCAAGAAGGCAAGGGAAATGAAAAAGTTGTTACAGAGGGAGGATGCAAAATAGGTGGCGAATACTGACCCATCCTTTTAGCATTTAAAGTTAGAAGTTGGGATCAGAGGGTGTATGTGTGGCAAAAGTTAATGAGAGAAGGGGAAAACACTAGCAAATAGAAAAATAGCTGGATCCTTGTCTGCAGTTCATTTCCCATTAAAACTACCCCAAAGAGAGAAGCACT
>NW_024873086.1:0-1933 GCF_018340385.1 Cyprinus carpio | reverse complement strand
GTTCAAATATAAGTTCATGATCATAAAGCTAGTAACTTTCTGAAATCTGTTTTTGTGCATTGCTAAAACATTTCCAAGATGTTAGAAACATCATTAAGGTGGGCAAGCTTTAGTTTTAAAGGTGCATAAACCAACTTTCTATATCAGATAAAGTAGGTTTTTCAGCACTTTTGGGCTTTCTTCTGTTCATTTGCTTAGTTGCACTAACAGAGTGTTACTGTTCCCAGAATCGCTAAAACTAAGTGTCTAATGCTCAGAAGCTCTAAAATAATTTCATAAGCTTAAAATTCTAACACATTAAAATCTGTATTTCGGCATTGCACATGACATTAATTCACATGGTAGAAACCTCTTTAATACGGGGCAAGCTTTTTAGTCTTAAGTGCATAAAGTAGGTTTTCATCAATTGTGGGATTTCTTTCTATTCATTTGCGTAGTTGCACTAAATGACTGTGACTGTTCACAGAAACGCTAGACCAAGCGTCTTATGCTGAGATGTTCAAACATAAGTTCATGATCATAAAACTAGTAACTCACTGAAATTTGTTTTGTGCATTGCAAAAAACATTTAAATTTAGATGTTATAAACATCATTAATGTGGGCAAGCTTTTAGTCTTAAAAGTGCATAAACCAACTTTCTATAACAGATAAAAAAGTTTTTCAGCACTTGTGGGGTTTCCCTTCTGTTCATTTGTTGCACCAACAGAGTGTCACTGTTCACAAATGAGCTAAACTAAAAAGTCTTATGCTTAGAAGCTCTAACATAAGTTCATAATCATGAAAGTAGTAACTTCCTGAAATCTGTTTTTCTGCATTGCAAAAAAAAAAACCATATGTGATAGATGTTAGTAGAAACATCATTAAGGCGTCGGGACCATAATAGCTTAAGTCTAAGAGGTCCATTTAAACAACTTCTCTAATCAGATTTATAAAGTTAGGTTTTTCTGCACTAAGTGGGCTTTTTCTTTCGTTCATTTGACTTCTAGTTGCACTAACAGAAGAGTACTGTCCACACGCTAGCCGCTAAACTAAGCGTCTTTTTATGCTGAGTAGTTCAAACCTTAGTTCATTGCCATTAAAACTAGTAACTCAACAGAAATCGTGTTTTTTTTTTCATTGCAAAAAAAACATTTAAATTTAGATGTTAGAAACATCATTAATGAGTGTGGGCAAAACTTACCACTATAACTTTTGCACCCAACCATATTCCTCTACAGAGGTGAAAAGTATGTTTTCAGCCATGTGGGCTCGTTTTCCTAACTGTTCAATGCTTAGTTGCACTAACAGGAGTGTTCCTGTTCACAGAAGCCGCCCAAACAAAGTGTCTCATGCTCAGAAGCTCTAAAAATAAGTTCATGACCTTCAGACTTCTAACACATTAAAATCTGAATTTAAGCATAGCAAATGACATATCAATTCACATGGTAGGGAACTTCTTTAATGTGGGCAAACTTTAGTCTTAAAAGTGAATAAACCAACTTTCTATAACAGATAAAGTAGGTTATCAGCACATGTGGGCTTTCTTTCTGTTCATTTGCTTAGTTGCACTAACTGAGTTTTTACTGTTCACAGAAACGCTAGACAAAGTGTCTTATGCTGAGATGTTCAAATATAAGTTCATGATCATAAAGCTAGTAACTTTCTGAAATCTGTTTTTGTGCATTGCAAAAACATTTCATTTAAGATGTTAGAAATATCATTAAGGTGGGCAAGCTTTAGTCTTAAAAGTACAAAAACCAACTTTCTATAACAGATAATGTAGGTTTTCAGCACAAGTGGGATTTCCTTGTGTTCATTTGCTTAGTTGCACTAACAGAGTATTACTGTTCACAGTAGCGCTAAACTAAGCGTCTTATGCTTAGAATCTCTAACATAAGATCATGGTCATAAAAGTAGTTACTCCCTGAAATCTGTTTGTCTTCATTGCAAATA
>NW_024873085.1:0-9962 GCF_018340385.1 Cyprinus carpio | reverse complement strand
GAACTGAAATGTTATTTGCAATGCAGAAAGACTTGAACAGAAACTTAATATTAAGATTCATGAGTCCATCTTCTGTGAACATGAATGCAGAGTTAGTGCTTCTAGTTAAAACAGTTTTTCCCAATGTGTTTAGTAGTGTTTCTCTCTGCACAGAAACATATTCTGTAAATTAAGATTCAAATGACACCCGGTTGTCAGTTACAGCTTCTGTGAACATAATTGCTGAGTTAGTGCTTCCTGAGTAATGCAAGATAACTCTTGCCCACATATACTGCAAAGAAAAGCTTCTCTCAGCAAAACTTGCACAACATGAAAGATTTTATTTCTGACTCCATGAACTGAAATGGTATTTGCAATGCAGAAAGACAGTTTTCAATGGGTTAGTAGTTCTATATTTTATTCACAACCGAAACATATATTTGAGATTCAGTAAACAGCCTTGTCAGTTTACAGCTTCTGTGAAATGCTGAGTTTAGTGCTTCTGAGCAAATGAAGAGAACTCAAGCCCCACATATACTGCAAAGCTTCTCTCTCAGTGAGAGACAGTTTGCTTATTTCAACGTTAAGAGCAAAAACTGCTGCAACATGAAAAGATTTTTTCTGACTCATGAACTGAAATGTTATTTGCAATGCATAAAAGACAGTTTTCAATGTGTTTAGTAGTTCTATGCACAGAAACTTAATGTTAGAGATTCAGTAAGAACAGCCTTGTCAGTTTTACAGCTTCTGTGAACACTAATGCTGAGTAAGTGCTTTCTGCAAAGCTTCTCTCTCAGTGAGAGAAAGTTGCTTATTTCAACGTTAAGAGCAAAACTTGCAAACATGAAAGATTTTTCTGACTCATGAACTGAAATATTATTTGCAATGCAGAAAGACAGTTTTCAAAGTGTTAGTAGTTCTATGCACAGAAACTTAATGTTAGAGATTCAGTAAACAGCCTTGTCAGTTTACAGCTTCTGTGAACACTAATGCTGAGTTAGTGCTTCTGAGCAAATGAAGAGAGACGCTTGCCCACATATACTGCAAAGCTTCTCTCTCAGTGAGAGAAAGTTGCTTATTTCAACGTTAAGAGCAAAACTTGCAAACATGAAATATTTTTCTGACTCATGAACTGAAATGTTATTTGCAATGCAGAAAGACAGTTTTCAATGTGTTAGTAGTTCTATGCACAGAAACTTAATGTTAGAGATTCAGTAAACAGCCTTGTCAGTTTACAGCTTCTGTGAACACTAATGCTGAGTTAGTGTCTTCTGAGCAAATGAAGAGAACTCAAGCCCACATATACTGCAAATCTTCTCTCTCAGTGAGAGAAAAGTTGCTTATTTCAACGTTAAGAGCAAAACTTGCAAACATGAAAGATTTTTCTGACTCATGAACTGAAATGTTATTTGCAATACAGAAAGACAGTTTTCAATGTGTTAGTAGTTATATGCACAGAAACTTAATGTTAGAGATTCAGTAAACAGCCTTGTCAGTTTACAGCTTCTGAGAACACTAATGCTGAGTCACTGCCTCTGAGCAAATGAATAGAAAGAAAGCCCACATATAATGCAAAGCTTCTCTCTCAGTGAGAGAAAGTTGCTTATTTCAACGTTAAGAGCAAAACTTGCAAACATGAAAGATTTTTCTGACTCATGAACTGAAATGTTATTTGCAATGCAGAAAAGACAGTTTTCAATGTGTTAGTAGTTCTATGCACAGAAACTTATTGTTAGAGATTCAGTAAACAGCCTTGTCAGTTTACAGCTTCCGTGAACACTAATGCTGAGTTAGTGCTTCTGATCAAATGAAGAGAACTCAAGCCCACATATACTGCAAAGCTTCTCTCTCAGTGAGAGAAAGTTGCTTAATTCAAAGTTAAGAGCAAAACTTGACAACATGAAAGATTTTTCTGACTCATGAACTGAAATGTTATTTGCAATGCAGAAAGACAGTTTTCAATGTGTTAGTAGTTCTATGCACAGAAACTTAATGTTAGAGATTCAGTAAACAGCCTTGTCAGTTTACAGCTTCTGTGAACACTAATGCTGAGTTAGTGCTTCTGAGCAAATGAAGAGAACTCAAGGCCAACATATACTGCAAAGCTTCTCTCTCAGTGAGAGAAAGTTGCTTATTTCAACGTCAAGAGCAAAACTTGCAAAACATGAAAGATTTTTCTGACTCATGAACTGAAATGTTATTTGCAATGCAGAAAGACAGTTTTCAATGTGTTAGTGGTTCTATGCACAGAAACTTAATGTTAGAGATTCAGTAAACAGCCTTGTCAGTTTACAGCTTCTGTGAACACTAATGCTGAGTTAGTGCTTCTGAGCAAATGAAGAGAACTCAAGGCCCACATATCCTGCAAAAATTTTTCTCTCAGTGAGAGAAAGTTGCTTATCTCAACGTTAAGAGCAAAACTTGCAAACATGAAACATTTTTCTGACTTATGAACTGAAATGTTATTTGCAATGCAAAAAAAAACAGTTTTCAATGTGTTAGTAGTTCTATGCACAGAAACTTAATGTTAGAGATTCAGTAAACAGCCTTGTCAGTTTACTGCTTCTGTGAACACTAATGCTGACTTAGTGCTTCTGAGCAAATGAAGAGAACTCAAGCCCACATACACTTCAAAGCTTCTCGCTCAGTGAGAGAAAGTTGATTATTTCAACGTTAAGAGCAAAACTTGCAAACATGAAAGATTTTTCTGACTCATGAACTGAAATGTTATTTGCAATGCAGAAAAACAGTTTTCAATGTGTTAGTAGTTCTATGCACAGAAACTTATTGTTAGAGATTCAGTAAACAGCCTTGTCAGTTTACAGCTTCTGTGAACACTAATGCTGAGTTAGTGCTTCTGAGCAAATGAAGAGAACTCAAGCCCACATATATTGCAAAGCTTTCTCTCTCAGTGAGAGAAAGTTGCTTATTTCAACGTTAAGAGCAAAACTTGCAAACATGAAAGATTTTTCTGACTCATGAACTGAAATGTTATTTGCAATGCAGAAAGACAGTTTTCAATGTGTTAGTAGTTCTATGCACAGAAACTTATTGTTAGAGATTCAGTAAACAGCCTTGTCAGTTTACAGCTTCTGTGAACACTAACGCTGAGTTAGTGCTTCTGAAAAAATGAAGAGAACTCAAGCCCACATATACTGCAAAAGCTTCTCTCTCAGTGATAGAAAGTTGCTTATTTCAACGTTAAGAGCAAAACTTGCAAACATGAAAGATTTTTCTGACTCATGAACTGAAATGTTATTTGCAATGCAGAAAAACAGTTTTCAATGTGTTAGTAATTCTATGCACAGAAACTTATTGTTAGAGATTCAGTAAACAGCCTTGTCAGTTTACAACTTCTGTGAACACTAATGCTGAGTTAGTGCTTCTGAGCAAATGAATGCAAATGTATGCTGCATATACTGCAAAAGCTTTTCTCTCAGTGAGAGAAAGTTGCTTATTTCAACGTTAAGAGCAAAACTTGCAAACATGAAAGATTTTTCTGACTCATGAACTGAAATGTTATTTGCAATGCAGAAAAACAGTTTTCAATGTGTTAGTAGTTCTATGCACAGAAACTTAATGTTAGAGATTCAGTAAACAGCCTTGTCAGTTTACAGCTTCTGTGAACACTAATGATGAGATAGTGCTTCTGAGCAAATGAAGAGAACTCAAGCCCACATATACTGCAAAGGCTTCTCTCTCAGTGAGAGAAAGTTGCTTATTTCAACGTTAAGAGCAAAACTTGCAAACATGAAACATTTTTCTGACTCATGAACTGAAATTTTATTTGCAATGCAAAAAAAAACATTTTTCAATGTGTTAGTAGTTCTATGCACAGAAACTTAATGTTAGAGATTCAGTAAACAGCCTTGTCAGTTTACAGCTTCTGTGAACACTAATGCTGAGTTAGTGCTTCTGAGCAAATGAAGAGAACTCAAGGCCCACATATACTGCAAAGCTTCTCTCTCAGTGAGAGAAAGTTGCTTATTTCAACGTTAAGAGCAAAACTTGCAAACATGAAAGATTTTTCTGACTCATGAACTGAAATGTTATTTGCAATGCAGAAAGACAGTTTTCAATGTGTTAATAATTCTATGCACAGAAACTTATTGTTAGAGATTCAGTAAACAGCCTTGTCAGTTTACAGCTTCTGTGAACACTAATGCTGAGTTAGTTCTTCTGAGCAAATGAAGAGAACTCAAGCCCACATATACTGCAAATCTTCTCTCTCAGTGAGAGAAAGTTGCTTATTTCAACGTTAAGAGCAAAACTTGCAAACATGAAAGATTTTTCTGACTCATGAACTGAAATGTTATTTGCAATGCAGAAAGACAGTTTTCAATGTGTTAGTAGTTCTATGCACAGAAACTTAATGTTAGAGATTCAGTAAACAGCCTTGTCATTTTACAGCTTCTGTGAACACTAATGCTGAGTTAGTTCTTCTGAGCAAATGAAGAGAACTCAAGCCCACATATACTGCAAATCTTCTCTCTCAGTGAGAGAAAGTTGCTTATTTCAACGTTAAGAGCAAAACTTGCAAAACATGAAAGATTTTTTCTGACTCATGAACTGAAATGTTATTTGCAATGCAGAAAAAACAGTTTTCAATGTGTTAGTAGTTCTATGCACAGAAACTTATTGTTAGAGATTCAGTAAACAGCCTTGTCAGTTTACAGCTTCTGTGAACACTAATGCTGAGTTAGTGCTTCTGAGCAAATGAAGAGAACGCTTGCCCACATATACTGCAAAGCTTCTCTCTCAGTGAGAGAAAGTTGCTTAATTCAACGTTAAGAGCAAAACTTGCAAACATGAAAGATTTTTCTGACTCATGAACTGAAATGTTATTTGCAATGCAGAAAGACAGTTTTCAATGTGTTAGTAGTTCTATGCACAGAAACTTATTGTTAGAGATTCAGTAAACAGCCTTGTCAGTTTACAGCTTCTGTGAACACTAATGCAGAGTTAGTGCTTCTAGGCAAATGAAGAGAACTAAAGCCCACATATACTGCAAAGCTTCTCTCTCAGTGAGAGAAAGTTGCTTATTTCAACGTTAAGAGCAAAACTTGAAAACATGAAAGATTTTTCTGACTCATGAACTGAAATGTTATTTGCAATGCAGAAAGACAGGTTTTCAATGTGTTAGTAGTTCTTTGCCCAGAAACTTATTGTTAGAGATTCAATGAACAGCCTTGTCAGTTTACATCTTTTGTGAACACTAAAGCTGAGTTAGTGCTTCTGAGCAAATGAAGAGAAAGTAAGCCCACATATGCTGCAAAACTTCTCTCTCAGTGAGAGAAAGTTGCTTAATTCAACGTTAAGAGCAAAACTTGCAAACATATAAGATTTTTCTGACTCATGAACTGAAATGTCATTTGCAATGCAGGAAGACAGTTTTCAATGTGTTATTAGTTCCATGCACAGAAACATAATGTTAGAGATTCATTAAACAGCCTTGTCAGTTTACAGCTTCTGTGAACACTAATGCAGAGTTAGTGCTTCTGAGCAAATGAAGAGAACTCAAGCCCACATATACTGCAAAGCTTCTCTCTCAGTGAGAGAAAGTTGCTTATTTCAACGTTAAGAGCAAAACTTGCAAACATGAAAGATTTTTCTAACTCATGAACTGAAATGTTATTTTCAATGCAAAAAGACAGTTTTCAATGTGTTAGTAGTTCTATGCAAAGAAACTTAAATGTTAGAGATTCAGTAAACAGCCTTGTCAGTTTACAGCTTCTGTGAACACTAATGCTGAGTTAGTTCTTCTGAGCAAATGAAGAGAACTCAAGCCCACATATACTGCAAAGCTTCTCTCTCAGTGAGAGAAAGTTGCTTATTTCAAAGTTAAGAGCAAAACTTGCAAACATGAAAGATTTTTCTGACTCATGAACTGAAATGTTATTTGCAATGCAGAAAGACATTTTTCAATGTGTTAGTAGTTCTATGCACAGAGAAACTTAATGTTAGAGATTCAGTACACAGCCTTGTCAGTTTACAGCTTCCGTGAACACTAATGCTGAGTTAGTGCTTCTGATCAAATGAAGAGAACTCAAGCCCACATATACTGCAAATCTTCCCTCTCAGTGAGAGAAAGTTGCTTATTTCAACGTAAAGAGCAAAACTTGCAAACATGAAAGATTTTTTCTGACTCATGAACTGAAATGTTATTTGCAATGCAGAAAGACAGTTTTCAATGTGTTAGTAGTTCTATGCACAGAAACTTATTGTTAGAGATTCAGTAAACAGCCTTGTCAGTTTACAGCTTCTGTGAACACTAATGCTGAGTTAGTGCTTCTGAGCAAATGAAGAGAACTCAAGCCCACATATACTGCAAATCTTCTCTCTCAGTGAGAGAAAGTTGCTTATTTCAACGTAAAGAGCAAAACTTGCAAACATGAAAGATTTTTCTGACTCATGAACTGAAATTTTATTTGCAATGCAGAACGACAGTTTTCAATGTGTTAGTAGTTCTATGCACAGAAACTTATTGTTAGAGATTCAGTAAACAGCCTTGTCAGTTTACAGCTTCTGTGAACACTAATGCTGAGTTAGTGCTTCTGAGCAAATGAAGAGAACTCAAGCCCACATATACTGCAAAGCTTCTCGCTCAGTGAGAGAAAGTTGCTTATTTCAACGTAAAGAGCAAAACTTGCAAACATGAAAGATTTTTCTGACTCATGAACTGAAATGTTATTTGCAATGCAGAAAGACAGTTTTCAATGTGTTAGTAGTTCTATGAACAGAAACTTAATATTAGAGATTCAGTAAACAGCCTTGTCAGTTTACAGCTTATGTGAAATGCTGAGTTAGTGCTTCTGATCAAATGAAGAGAACTCAAGCCCACATATACTGCAAAGCTTCTCTCTCAGTGAAAGAAAGTTGCTTATTTCAACGTTAAGAACAAAACTTGCAAACATGAAAGATTTTTCTGACTCATGAACTGAAATGTTATTTGCAATGCAGAAAGACAGTTTTCAATGTGTTAGTAGTTCTATGCACAGAAACTTAATGTTAGAGATTCAGTAAACAGCCTTGTCAGTTTACAGCTTCTGTGAACACTAATGCAAGAGTTAGTGCTTCTGAGCAAATGAAGAGAACTCAAGCCCACATATACTGCAAAGCTTCTCTCTCAGTGAGAGAAAGTTGCTTATTTCAACGTTAAGAGCAAAACTTGAAAACATGAAAGATTTTTTCTGACTCATGAACTGAAATGTTATTTGCAATGCAGAAAGAACAGTTTTTCAATGTGTTAGTAGTTCTATGCACAGAAACTTATTGTTAGAGATTCAGTAAACAGCCTTGTCAGTTTACAGCTTCTGTGAACACTAATGCTGAGTTAGTTCTTCTGAGCAAATGAAGAGAACTCAAGCCCACATATACTGCAAAGCTTACTCTCTCAGTGAGAGAAATTTGCTTATTTCAACGTTAAAGAGCAAAACTTGCAAAACATGAAAGATTTTTCTGACTCATGAACTGAAATGTTATTTGCAATGCAGAAAGACAGTTTTTCAATGTTTTAGTAGTTTCTATGCACGGAAACTTAATGTTAGAGATTCAGTAAACAGCCTTGTCAGTTTACAGCTTCTGTGAACACTAATGCTGAGTTAGTGCTTCTGAGCAAATGAAGAGAACTCAAGCCCACATATACTGCAAAGCTTCTCTCTCAGTGAGAGAAAGTTGCTTATTTCAACGTTAAGAGCAAAACTTGCAAACATGAAAGATTTTTCTGACTCATGAACTGAAATGTTATTTGCAATGCAGAAAGACAGTTTTCAATCTGTTAGTAGTTCTATGCACAGAAACTTAATGTTAGAGATTCAGTAAACAGCCTTGTCAGTTTACAGCTTCTGTGAACACTAATGCTGAGTTAGTGCTTCTGAGCAAATGAAGAGAAATCAAGGCCAACATATACTGCAAAGCTTTTCTCTCAGTGAGAGAAAGTTGCTTATTTCAAACGTTAAGAGCAAAACTTGCAAACATGAAAGATTTTTCTGACTCATGAACTGAAATGTTATTTGCAATGCAAAAAGACAGTTTTTCAATGTGTTAGTAGTTCTATGCACAGACAACTTAATGTTAGAGATTCAGTAAAACAGCCTTGTCAGTTTACAGCTTCTGTGAACACTAATGCTGAGTTAGTGCTTCTGAGCAAAATGAAGAGAAACTCAACGGCCCACATATACTGCAAAGCTTCTCTCTCAGTGAGAGAAAGTTGCTTATTTCAACGTTAAGAACAAAACTTGCAAACATGAAAGTTTTTTCTGACTCATGAACTGAAATGTTATTTGCAATACAGAAAGACAGTTTTCAATGTGTTAGTAGTTCTATGAACAGAAACTTAATATTAGAGATTCATTAAACAGCCTTGTCAGTTTACAGCTTCTGTGAAATGCTGAGTTAGTGCTTCTGAGCAAATGAAGAGAACTCAAGCCCACATATACTGCAAAGCTTCTCGCTCAGTGAGAGAAAATTGCTTATTTCAACGTTAAGAGCAAAACTTGCAAACATGAAAGATTTTTCTGACTCATGAACTGAAATGTTATTTGCAATGCAGAAAGACAGTTTTCAATGTGTTAGTAGTTCTATGAACAGAAACTTAATATTAGAGATTCAGTAAACAGCCTTGTCAGTTTACAGCTTATGTGAACACTAATGCAGAGTTAGTGCTTCTGATCAAATGAAGAGAACTAAAGTCCACATATACTGCAAAGCTTCTCTCTCAGTGAGAGAAAGTTGCTTATTTCAACCTTAAGAGCAAAACTTGCAAACATGAAAGATTTTTCTGACTCACGAACTGAAATGTTATTTGCAATGCAGAAAGACAGTTTTTCAATGTGTTAGTAGTTCTATGCACAGAAACTTAATATTAGAGATTCAGTAAACAGCCTTGTCAGTTTACAGCTTCTGTGAACACTAATGCTGAGTTAGTTCTTCTGAGCAAATGAAGAGAACTCAAGCCCACATATACTGCAAATC
Organism: Cyprinus carpio; assembly: GCF_018340385.1. NCBI lineage: Eukaryota > Metazoa > Chordata > Actinopteri > Cypriniformes > Cyprinidae > Cyprinus > Cyprinus carpio. Next base: position 1,010 of record NW_024873085.1, on the reverse strand, counting down.
TTCTCTCTCAGTGAGAGAAAGTTGCTTATTTCAACGTTAAGAGCAAAACTTGCAAACATGAAAGATTTTTCTGACTCATGAACTGAAATGTTATTTGCAATGCAAAAAGACAGTTTTCAATGTGTTAGTTCTACGCACAGAAGCTTATTGTTAGAGATTCAGTAAACAGCCTTGTCAGTTTACAGCTTCTGTGAACACTAATGCTGAGTTAGTGCTTCTGAGCAAATGAAGAGAACTCAAGCCCACATATACTGCAAATCTTCTCTCTCAGTGAGAGAAAGTTGCTTATTTCAACGTAAAGAGCAAAACTTGCAAACATGAAAGATTTTTCTGACTCATGAACTGAAATGTTATTTGCAATGCAGAAAGACAGTTTTCAATGTGTTAGTAGTTATATGCACAGAAACTTAATGCTAGAGATTCAGTAAACAGCCTTGTCAGTTTACAGCTTCTGTGAAATGCTGAGTTAGTGCTTCTGAGCAAATGAAGAGAACTCAAGCCCACATATACTGCAAAGCTTCTCTCTCTCAGTGAGAGAAAGGTGCTTATTTCAACGTTAAGAGCAAACCTTGCAAACATGAAAGATTTTTCTGACTCATGAACTGAAATGTTATTTGCAAAGGCAGAAAGACAGTTTTCAATGTGTTAGTAGTTCTATGCACAGAAACGTAAACTCCAAGTGCACAATATGCAAATCTTCTCTCTCAGTGAGAAAAGTTGCTAATTCAATGTTGCGGAAGAGGTAAGAGCAAACTTGACAACGTGAAAGCTTTGCGGACTCTGAGCTGGAAATGATTTGCAATGCAGAAAACACTTTTCAATGTGCCCACATGAGCTGGTAAAGCTTTCTCTCACCTGATAGAAAGTTGCTTAATTCAAAGTGTTTAAGCATAAAAACTTTACAACATAAAGATTTTCTGACTCATGACTGAAATGTTATTTGCAATGCAGAAAGACAGTTTTCAATGTGTTAGTAGTTTTGAACAGAAAACTTAATATTAGAGATTCAA